>NC_035164.2:2125000-2324485 GCF_001659605.2 Manihot esculenta | reverse complement strand
GGACGTTGGAAACTCTCCTTCTCCGCGTGGCGAATGCATGAAGGAGAAAATACCTGGGATGAAGCCTCGTGGCATATCTCTTTGCCTCCTTCTGGTCCGTATCATACGCCTAACCCACGTATGGTAACAATTCAAGAACTTAATCTGTATACTCATCAACGCTCATCTCCTCCGTCTGTTCTCACTGCTCAAACTCCACAACTTTAAGCTCTCTGGAACTGTCCAGGGAAAGCCCACCCAGCAAATTTCCGTTGGCGACTCTTCCCATGTCATACTGTCTATTCTGGGGTTCCAATAGTTTTTTGAATCATTTCTCTGACTTTCCTTGCATTTTAATGTGAACTGCGCAATCTCAATGGCTCCTCTACTGTCATCTGCTCCTAACTCAACTTGTTATCTTTCCTGATGCACTGAGATACTCAAGGGATCATTCCCCGTGTTGAATTTTAAGGAGCAATCCAAACTTTAAAGTATTCCGTCATTTCACCTTTTATTTCACCCCCTGAAGAACTAGGTTTGTTTCAACAACAGGGGCTGCTGTTTAGGTGGTGGTGGTGGGAGGTACTGTTTCCTGGATTTCAGGCGATGCATGAACTTGGTTGTTGATTAAAGGTGGGGGGGGATACAATGTGATATATGGTTGGATAAAGGAAGGATAGGGCATTATATGGCATGTAGGGTGGAATATGGGGGCAAAGCTGGAGTTGTAAAGCCGGAAACCGGTACCCTTTCCGTAACGGCGCCAAACTGTGTCGGGCACTAGGTCCAGATCAGACTTAAGGTCGCCTAAGACCCGTAGTAAGCCTGACATTACTTCTATACATTGGTCTAATCCTGTACATGATCAATCTTTACATAAAAACTTTAAACTTTTAAATATACCCCAGTGGCTTGCCCCGAGGACTGGGACTCCAAACTTTTCTTTCTTTTCCAAGCTTGGCCTCATGCATGCTCTTACTTTGAAGCTTGGACATAAAACTTTCTGTAAAGCATTTCAATTCATCATATAAAATAGTTCTCTTTCAATTCTCATTGATCATGTACCAGCTCTAGAGATAAGCTAACTATAGCAAAACATTGCTCTCCTATACATAAGGCAAAGCACACTTGTAAACTATATCTCGTAAACTCTTTCTTAGCTTTCCCTTTAGCCTCTTTCCTAATCTCCTCTTTACTTTCACATCATACTTTCAATATCATACTCATTCATGTCATCATAATACTTTAACATGCATACAATCACTAAGCACTTACAATATCTTTGCTTACATATACATACTATCATAACATGGCTCTACATTCACTTACATAACCAATACCTATTACATCAAATACATAAAGCCATAACTCTTGGCTTCCTTCGTCTTAAACCTTCTCTAAATTCCCTTAGCCATTCTGCTTTAACTATGGGCCCTACAAACTGGGATAAGGGGCGAGGGATGAGCTTCTAAAAGCCCAGTGGAGTAGGAACCGAAAAATACAGTTTATAAAACAATGCTCTTATGCCATGACCGTAAACACAAAACATATCCGGATTGGAACTGATCCAAAAATCCACTTAGCTCTATGGCCCGGCCCCTAAAGAGAGCACCACAGGACTCGGTAAAAATGCCCGGCCTTTTTAAAGGCACCACAGGACTTTCGTGACTCAGAGCTATTGCCGCCGGCCCATTATGGGCATCCACAGGAACTTCGTATCTATAATCAAGGGCTAGTGAAATCAGCTGAAATGGTCCATCCACTACCATCTATCACAAACAATGCAATTGCGTTCATCTCGTGAATTCTAATGCAACAACCTAAATATTTTTCATGGCATTTATGATGCTGTCCTCATTATTCATGCATTAACTATCCTTTTAACCTAATGTTCCTCATGGCATTCAATGATGCGTGTATCTCATGCTCAATCACCTTAATTATCTTTATACATCATTATAAAACATGCATAGTTAGTTCCACTCACCTGTGTCCTCTCTTTAACTAACTTGGGCCAACTCTGTACTGGAGCTAAACACCTCTTCTCTGATCAAATCCTACACCAAAGGACTCTTATGAGGTGCAAACATTCTAAACATAACTCGAATACACCTTCCAAAATCCCTCTAAAGCCTCATAACATGCATGAAAATCATGCAAGGAAGGCAAAACAAAGCACCTTCGGCGGCACTTTCGGCAGCCGAAAGTCTCCTCCAGAGACGAAACTCACCTACTTTCGGCGGCCGAACCTCTACTTTCGGCGGCCGAAAGTCCCTATTACTACCCTTCGGGTGCACTTGGCAATCCGAAAGTCTCGCTCCAGAGATGAAACTCAACCTTCGGCGGCACCTTCGCGGCCGAATGTGCATGACAGATCCGAAAAGGCCAACTTCCGGAAGCAGCCTTCGGCAAGCCTAAGCCACCTCCACAAGGCATTCGGCGGCCGAAACTCACTGTCGGCGGCCGAACCCTGAGTTTGTTAAGAAACTCAGTTCATACACAAAACTCCCCCCAAACCTTCCTAACTCACTTCACTGCCTGAAACCTCCTCAAAACATGCATAAGCCTCTAAACACACCAAAGGGTTCCTAAAAACCCTTTAACTATACATCAACCACATTTAAACACAAAGTGCATAAAGGGTCCTCAAACCTCCCATGCACACCCATGCACATCTAACCTTTTCTCCCCATAAAACTCCTAAATTTCCATAAAACATGCTTAAACCACTTAAAACATAGAGATCAACCCTTACCTCTTGAGTTTGGTGTGACCTCAACTTCAAACAGTGGAGAAACCAAGCCTTTGCAAGCTTCAAACTCCAAACTTGCTCAAACCTTCAAAACCAAGCTAAAAGCTTACTAAAACTTTGAAAGATCTTAGAAAAACTAAGAAATCATACCAAGGAGAACATAACCTCACCCTTGGATGGGAAGAGGGAGAAAACTCTCCTCTTCCACCGCCCTAAGTGGCTTTTATAGAGGAGTTGGTCAACCAATTCGGCGGGCCAAACACTGCAGGCGAAACCATGCAACGTTCGGCGGCCAAACTTTTCTTTCGGAAGCCGAACCTCAAGCCTTTTCGGCGGCCGAATAATCACCTTCGGGCGGCCGAACCAGTGCTTTTGTCTCCTTAGCCTTTTTCTTAACCCATAACACACTTAAAACATATAAAAACCTTTGAAACCTTTGCTTAAACCCCTACATGCAACTCCGACATCCGAAATTTCCACCGAACGATAGGAATTCCGATGCCTGAGCAAAGCCCGGTAATTACATTCTACCCCCCTTATAAAACATTCGTCCTCGAATGTTAAAACAACACATAACACATAAGCAAAGCAACATGCAACGCTTTAAAACTCAAACTTGTTTCTGACTTCCAATGGTTTTCTGGCTGCGCTACTCTGATCTTCTTCTCTTCTTCCCTCTCTATTCTTTCTTCTTCTGGTTCTCTACTTACACTTATATTGTTGTTTTCTTCTTCCTTTGCTCTTACTTAACCTTACTTGAAACTCTTCTCTTTCTTTTCTTCTCTTCATTTTCTTCTTTACTTTTACTTTTCTTTTTTCTGCCCTTTCTACTCTTAACTCTTCTCTGTTCTCCTCTTTCTTCTTCTGTACTACTCTAAGCCCTGCTCTAACCTTTTACTACCTGAACCTGAATCTCTGATCTATTCTGCTTTTCCCGCACATCACTGGAACGCTCCAGGGTGAGGTACTCAGTCAGATAAACCGTCGTCTACTAGCTATTTCCCTGCCTGCTAACTCTTCAACTTACATCCATTCTTCAACATCCTGTGAACCTGCCAACTGACTTCAAACTGCTAGGCATCCTATTCAGTCCTCTTCTCGGTTCCTATCTCAGATTCATCCTGACCGCCGTTCCTGGCACCTTGAGCTGCAGACACAGATAGCCACCAGTATCACAAGAAGGAAACCAATCCATTCCCCGATTGACATCCAGACACTCAAGTCTCGGACCTCAAAGTAGGGTGAAGCATCCATTCTCAACTGACACTGAATGGAACTTCGGTCACAGATAAATCCTACCCGGTCTAATGTCCCAAAGAGAACGTTCACGTCCAGAAACCTATCAACTCAACTTCTCAAAGCTTCGGAAACAACTACCAACACTTCAAGGTTCAAAAACTACACACATCAGTGTATCCAAAAGTGAACATACCTGACCCCGCTCTGTCTGATGTGTCAGTCTTCTACTGAGCCCAGGTGAAGATCCGAGCGGTGCTGACGGATCTCTCCAGGAAACCAACCAAAGAAGGGGGTCACACCTTCTCTCTCCATCTTGACCGCTAACTTGATCCAAGCTGGGACTGCGGCTGAGCTGCTTCGTGGTGACCGTGCCCTGTTTCTCGGCAGTAGGACACTCACGTGCAAAATGCCCTTCCCCTGTTTACACCGATAGCAGCAGTGGTCCCTGCTAGACACACTCCTCCGTGTGATTTTCCACAGCTCTTACATTTAATAGGGCCTGAACCAGAGGCATCCAGACTAGCCTTCAGCCTCTGCCAAAACTTACTCCTCCTTGATCTTCTCAAACCTCTAGTCTTTCTTCTTACCTCTTGTGGCGGCTGTGCTCAGAGTAAGAAGGGATCAACTTCTCCTTACTTGAGTTCTTGGACTCCTTGGTCCGAACATCACTTTCTGACTTTTCCTTACTTTCCTCATCTATACTCACTTGTACTCCTACATCCCTCCTTTGCACCATTCCTTCTCTACTAACTTCAACAGACCTTCCTCGGTCTCTTGCTATCTCCTCTCTACTTGCTCTTGCCTCTGGCCACTCAGGGGAAGACGTATCCATACCATCCCACTCAGATGGATCTGACTCTACAGATCGACTTCCACCTTGCATCTTAGCTTTTTCTGAAACACACAGGCACACATGTAATCAAACATGGCATCACATAACCTTTCCTATAACATATATGTATTATGGATGCATCTGTCACCAACAATCCTCAACCTAGCATACATGTCATGACCAACTGTGCCAAAAGCCATTTCTGGTCTCTCAACTCATCTCATATCATCACTGTAATACCCGGCTCGAGTCCGGCATCGGAATTCCTGTAGTCCGGTGGAATCTCGGGTGTCGGAACCCTCGAGAAGGGTAATGCATATGTTTTCCAAGGTATTTTCACTTGTTTTCATGTTTTGAAGTGTTAAAAGACTTGAGTTTTGAAAGAAAAGCAACAAGGGAGAAATGCAAAGGTTCGGCCGCCGAAGGTAACTTTCGGCCGCCAAACATTGCATGGTTGCGGCTTCACGTTCGGCTGCCGAAGGTGGTCTGGCCAGCCACCTATAAAAGGGCCAAGGGTCGGTGGAAGGAGGTTATTTCTCCTCCACTTGCAGCCAGAGGTGCGTTTCAGCCTCTCCTACGTTGACTTTCATGTTTTCCATGATTTTCATCAAATCTTTCAAGAGTTTTAAGAGTTTTGGTGACTTAGGAAGGTTTTGAGCAAAAGAACCAAGTTTTGAAGCTCGGAGCTTTGGAAGAGCTTTTCTTCATATCTCCACGTTAGGATCCTTCATCCTCAAGTTGTGTCAGAGGTAAGTGAAGATCCTGAGCTTCTTTGATGATTTTGAAAGGTTTTATGAAGTTTGTATGGGTAGTATGCATGTTTAGGTTTAGGTGAGGTTTTGGTGATTTGTGGTGTTCCAGCATGTTTAAGTGTTATGTGCTATGTTTGTTTGGGGTTTTAGGGTTGTTTTAGACCCCTTTGTGCCTATATATATGTGTATATGCTAGTTGGGAGTAGTTGATATGCATGTTTGTAGGTTTTTGGGCAAAGTTTGCATGAAACAGAGCAGGGTTCTGCCCTTCGGGCAAAACCAGGTTCGGCCGCCGAAGGAAGGTTCGGCCGCCGAACCCTTTGTGGAGGCAGTTCGGCTGCCAAAGGTTGCCCCGAAAGCTAGGCTTTCGGTTTAGAAAGGGACTTTCGGCCGCCGAAAGAGGGAGTTTGGCCGCCGAAAGTGTGTGAGTTTCGTCTCTGGACGAGACCTTCGGCCGCCGAAGGTGCCGCCGAACATGCATGAGTTTCGTCTCTGGAGAGGGGTTTCGGCCGCCGAACCTGCCGCCGAAAGTGCCCTGTCCAGCTTTCTTTTGCATGTTTTATGTGTTGGTTTTAGGATTGTTTAGAGGGGTTTTGGGGAGTTTCTTAGAGATGTTCTTGAGTGAGTTTGGTCCCTCATTTGAGTCCACCTGTGTAGGTACGGACCAGAGGAATCAGGGAAATCAGCAGGGAGTCCAGTGTCAGAACCTGCAGAGGCAGTTCAGAGATAACCAAAGGTGAGTGGAATGTAACTGCATGTAAAGTTTTAATCTGAGAACTGAATGTTTTATCATGCTTCATGCATCATGAATATGCTATAGGGTGAGTGCATTAGTGTACACAAAGATGATGCATTGCATTTATCCTTGTACTTGGCATTGCTCCTTGTACATTGCTTATGTGAGACGGCATGGACTTCGTGAGGATTCATTAGCCCTCAGAGGAAAGACCTGGAACAGCCCTACGGGGACCAGGCACAACACAAAGACCTGGAACAGCCCTACGGGGACCAGGCAAATGGTACTTAGGTACCCCAGATGAGATAGAGGGAGTTTTGATCCGTCCGGCCGAGGTGATGTGATTATGTGTTGCATTCCATGAGAGCATGTTTTATCACCTGGTATTTTCTTACTATTCTACTCACTGGGCTATAGTAGCTCATCCCTCTCCCCTAACTCCAGTTGTGCAGGTTCAGAGGTCAGAGAGAACTCAGCAGGGTACAGGAAGAGTACAGAGTGGTGTAATAGCTAGTGTGGACATGTAAATGTATAGAGATAGTGTATATGTACCGTGTATAGAATGGTGCTTGACTTATAAGACTTGTAATCCCTTTGTGGAGTCACATGATCAGTTTATGTATGTTTCTTTATTGTTGTATGTTTATGAGCAAAACCAGGCTTAACATTATGAGTTTGATCCGCCTAGAGCCATGAGGAGCTCTAGTAGGGATGAGTAGAGAATCGAGCGAGTGCATGCACAGGTTAAGCCTTGGAAAGGAAGAAAAGTTTTATGTTTTTACAGCAAATGTATGATCATGTATGGGATTTCACAGGTATACAGACAGGATAGCAGGCTTACTACGGGTCCCGGCGACCTTAAGTCGATCTGGATCCTAGTGCCGGTGGCAGTTCGGTTTCCGGGCTGTTACAGATTGGTATCAGAGCCCTAGGTTCATATGGTCGGACCTATAGAGAGAGTTGGGCTCATAGAGAGGTTTAGCAGGTCAAGCATCATAGGAAAACATGTCCACGAGGATAGGAAGTTGTCCTGTCTATATGCTGCTGTGCAATGCCATGATTTATTTTTTTAATGTGTCGCTTATGTGTTATGTGATTTGTTGTTTTTTCCAGCGAGAGAAGATGCGAGGAACTCGTCGATCCGCGAGATTGACTGGAGTCCCACCTGTAAGTGAGGGTATAGCTGCTCGTCCACCTGCCTTGCCAAGGGCAAGATCTCACAGGTCAAGCAGGGAAGGAACGTCACGAGACCCTAGAAGGTCTTCTGACGAGAGCAGGAGAGGAGTAAGCAGAGGGGGAAGGTCAGTAGAAGAAAGAGGTGTGATGGAAGAGGATCAGAGTAGAGATGTAAGTATGGGTGTAGGAAGGTCAGAAGAAGGTATGGGGGAGTCCCAGGGAGGCATGCAGGCCTCGGGGTTTGGCTATCCATCCTTTCCTCAGGGCCCAGAGTATCCGATGGGAGGCACATCGGATTACTCCAGCTTTGCTCCATATCCACCCTACATGCCATATATGCCCTATCCTTCCTTTTATCCACCATATCATATGTATCCACCCCCACCTGTTCATCCAAGTCCAGTACAGCCTGAAGTGAGGGAACCAGTTCCTCCACCACCACCTCCTGAACCAGTAGCCCCTGTTGTGGAAGCACAGCAACCCAGTTCTTCAGGGGGAAGTAAGGTGAAGATGACCGAGTACTTAAAGTTGGATGCTCCTAAATTCAATACAGGAGATGATCCCTTTGAGTATCTCAGTGCAGTCAGAATGATAACAAGTGAGTTGGGAGCTGATGACGGTAGAGCCATTGAGATGGCAGGGTTCACGTTAAAGTGTAAGAAAGCTAGAGAATGGTTCAAGAACTATGTGGACCCGAGACTGGAGAGTATGACATGGGAAGAGTTCGCCAACGAATTTGCTGGATGGGCTTTTCCTGACAGTTCCAGGGAACTAAAGGTTGTGGAGTTTGAGCAGTTGCGACAGACGGAGGTGATGAGTGTTGATGAATATACAGATAAGTTCCTGGAATTGTTGCCATATGTCGGTCAGGCATATGATACAGATCAGAAGAAGGCAAAGAGATATGCCACAAGGCTTCATCCCAGGTATTTCTCTTTGATTCTTCATGCGAAGAAGGAAAGTTTCCACTCTATTGTGGATGCTGCTAGAAAGATGGAGGCCAGTGCCATAAGTCAAGGTGTAGTCAAGGCACAGTCTTCTGGTGTTAAACCCGGTTCCTCCTCACAGAATACAGCAAGTGCGAGTAAGAAGAGGTGGGAGAAATTCAGAGGAAAGAGAGGCAAGTTTTGGAACAGGCTTAAGTCGGGTTTGGGAATGAGTAGTGGCTCTAGTTCTGGCGCAGATTTTTCAGTGTGCAAGAGGTGTGGCAAACAGCATAGAGGAGCTTGTCAGTTGGGATCCACAGCCTGCTATAGATGTGGGCAGGAGGGACATTATGCACGAGAATGTCCTCAGGAGACTTTAGTTGCACCATCCCAGCAGATGAGTACGGGCAGTGTAGTACAGCCAGTAGCTTCAACAAGACCACCAAGTAGTGGCAGAGGAAGAGGAAGAGGGGCAGCCTCTTCATCAGGGATGGGTTCCCGAGGTGCAGGTCCGTCAGCCCCAGCACGGATTTTCACCCTGACTCAGCAGGAGGCAGACACGTCGAACACGGTGGTGTCAGGTAATCTCATCATTGGGTGTTCAGAGGTGTATGCTTTAATGGACCCCGGTGCTTCTCACTCTTTCATTTCTTCTAGAGCTGCAGAGAGGTTGGGTCTGATGGTGTCTGAGTTAGAGTGTCCTCTATGGGTCAGTGGACCCAAATGTGATCCATCTTTGGCAGAGTCAGTCTGTCGGTTCAGTCCAGTGTGCATAGAGGGTAGATACCTTCCAGCTGACCTGGTGGTTCTAGAGTTGACAGATTTTGATGTCATTCTAGGGATGGACTGGTTATCTACGTATGATGCTACCCTGAACTGTAGAGACAAAGTAGTCAGTGTTAGAGACCAGGGTGGGTCAGAATGTGTCTTCAGAGGAGACAGGAGAGGGACACCTAGAGGTTTGATATCAGCCCTCCAGGCTCGTAGGATGTTAAGGAAGGGGTGTCAGGGGTTCCTAGCTTATGTGAGAGAGCTAGATAGTCAGGTTAGGGAACCATCCTCAGTACCAGTTGTTAGAGACTTCCCAGATTTGTTTCCTGAAGAGCTTCCAGGACTGCCACCGGATAGGGAAATAGAGTTCGAGATTGAGTTGATGCCCAATGCCAGACCGATCTCTATTCCTCCCTACAGGATGGCACCAGCAGAGTTGCGAGAGTTGAAAGAGCAGTTACAAGATTTGGTAGCTAAGGGTTTCATCCGCCCGAGTACCTCACCCTGGGGTGCTCCAGTATTATTTGTCAGAAAGAAGGATGGACCTCTGAGACTTTGTGTCGACTACAGACAGTTGAACAAAGTCACTATCAAAAATAAGTATCCTTTACCTAGGATCGATGATCTATTCGACCAGCTGGCAGGAGCAGGTTGTTTTTCTAAGATAGATCTGAGATCCGGATACCACCAGTTGAAAATCAGGGAAGGAGATGTATCCAAGACTGCTTTCAGAACCAGATATGGGCACTATGAGTTCCTTGTGATGCCGTTCGGGTTGACTAACGCCCCTGCAGCATTCATGGATCTCATGAACAGGGTTTTTAGGGAGTACTTGGATCGTTTTGTGATCGTCTTTATTGATGATATCTTGGTGTACTCCAGGAATGCAGAGGAGCATGCCCAGCATCTGCGTCTAGTGCTGCAAACCTTGAGAGAGCATGGCTTGTATGCCAAGTTCTCCAAGTGCGAGTTCTGGCTAAGGAGCATTTCCTTTTTGGGACATGTCGTATCAGAGGAAGGTATAACAGTAGATCCCAAAAAGGTAGAGGCAGTAGCCAATTGGCCTACACCCACTACAGTGACAGAAATCAAGAGTTTTCTGGGTTTGGCAGGCTACTATCGGAGGTTTGTTCAGGACTTCTCAAAGATAGCTGCTCCTATGACCAGACTGACCAGAAAGAATCAGAAGTTTGTATGGTCAGAGGAATGTGAAGAGAGTTTTGCAGAGTTGAAAAGACGGTTAACTTCAGCACCAGTGTTAGCTCTGCCGATCAGTGATGAAGATTTCACAGTGTTCTGTGATGCATCCCGAGTGGGATTAGGTTGTGTGTTGATGCAGAATAACAGAGTGATAGCTTATGCTTCTAGACAGCTGAAGAAGCACGAGCTGAACTATCCGACACACGATCTTGAGATGGCAGCTGTTATCTTTGCACTTAAGATGTGGAGGCATTACCTTTATGGGGTAAAGTGTGAGATCTATACGGATCATAAGAGCCTGCAGCACATCTTAAGTCAGAGAGAGTTAAACTTGAGGCAGAGACGGTGGGTCGAATTGCTCAGTGATTATGATTGTAAGATCCAGTATCATCCGGGCAAGGCTAATGTTGTCGCTGATGCCTTAAGCCGAAAATCACTTGGCAGTTTATCCCACATTGCAGTAGAGAGAAGACCGGTGGTGAAGGATTTCGACAAGCTCATGGAAGAAGGGTTACAGTTGCAGTTATCTGGTACAGGTGCTTTGATCGCACAGATGAGAGTGACACCAGTGTTTCTAGAGCAAGTGGCTCTGAAACAGCACGAAGACCCTGAGTTAGTGAAGATTGCCAGGACTGTTCAGTCTGGCGATAGTGCAGAGTTCAGATTTGATGGTGAGGGGATTCTTCGGCACGATAAGAGATTATGTGTACCAGATGATAGCCGTTTGAAGGCAGACATTATGAGGGAAGCTCATAATGTGAGGTATAGTATTCACCCGGGAGCCACCAAGATGTATCAAGATCTAAGAAGGGTGTATTGGTGGCCAGCAATGAAGAGAGAAGTGGCACAGTTCGTGTCAGCCTGCGAGACATGTCAAAGGGTGAAGCTAGAGCACCAGAAGCCGGCTGGAATGCTTAACCCACTGCCGATTCCAGAATGGAAATGGGAGAACATAGCGATGGATTTTGTAGTGGGGTTACCGGCGACGTCTAACAGATTAGACTCCATCTGGGTGATTGTGGATAGACTCACTAAATCTGCTCACTTCATTCCAGTCAGGAGTAACTACTCTGTGGACAAGTTGGCGCAGGTGTATGTAGACGCGATAGTAAGGTTGCATGGAGTTCCAGTGTCGATCGTATCAGATCGAGGACCTCAGTTCACCTTTAGGTTTTGGCAGAGTCTGCAAAATGAAATGGGCACAAGGTTGGATTTCAGCACTGCTTTCCATCCACAGACAGACGGTCAGTCAGAGAGAACCATCCAGACCATTGAAGATATGCTGAGAATGTGTGTGTTAGACTTTGGCGGTTCTTGGAGGCAGCATCTACCTCTGGTGGAGTTTGCCTACAACAACAGCCATCATGCTAGCATAGGGATGGCTCCTTATGAAGCTCTGTATGGGAGGAAGTGCCGAACACCTGTTTGCTGGGAAGAGGTAGGAGAGAAAACTCTTGCAGGGCCAGAGTTAGTTGAGATAACCAGCAAGTTAGTGCCTATCATCAGAGAGCGGATCAGAACAGCTGTAAGCAGACAGAAAAGCTATGCAGACATCCGTAGGAAGCAGATAGAGTTCCAGGAGGGGGATATGGTATTGCTTAAGGTATCTCCGATGAAGGGAGTGGTTCGGTTTGGAAAGAAGGGTAAACTGGCCCCACGGTACATTGGTCCCTTTGAGATCTTGCAGAAGATCGGGCCTGTGTCGTATAAGCTAGATTTACCGGCTTCTATGGAACGAATTCACCCGGTATTCCATGTTTCTATGTTGCGGAAGTTTGTGTCAGATCCAGAGAAGGTTCTTAGTGAACCTGAGGTGGAAATCTTAAGTGATCTCACCTATGTAGAGCAGCCCGTACGGATCCTTGACACCCAGATCAGAAAGCTGAGAAACAAGGAGATACCAATGGTGAAAGTTCTGTGGAACCACCACAACCTAGAAGAGTGCACTTGGGAGACTCGGGAGTCCATGCTCCAGCAATACCCATATCTGTTTTAAGGTTAGTTTTTCCCCTTTTCTATGTGTTTATGTTGTGTTAGGGACATTCGGGGACGAATGTTCTTAAGGGGGGGAGAATGTAATACCCGGCTCGAGTCCGGCATCGGCATTCCTGTCGTTCGGTGGAATCTCGGGTGTCGGAACCCTCGAGAAGGGCAATGCATATGTTTTCCAAGGTATTTTCACTTGTTTTCATGTTTTGAAGTGTTAAAAGACTTGAGTTTTGAAAGAAAAGCAACAAGGGAAAACTGCAAAGGTTCGGCCGCCGAAGGTCCCTTTCGGCCGCCGAACATTGCATGGTTGCGGCTTCACGTTCGGCTGCCGAAGGTGGTCTGGCCAGCCACCTATAAAAGGGCCAAGGGTCGGTGGAAGGAGGTTATTTCTCCTCCACTTGCAGCCAGAGGTGAGTTTCAGCCTCTCCCACGTTGACTTTCATGTTTTTCATGATTTTCATAAAATCTTTCAAGAGGTTTAAGAGTTTTGGTGACTTTTGAAGGTTTTGAGCAAAAGAACCAAGTTTTGAAGCTTGGAGCTTTGGAAGAGCTTTTCTTCATATCTCCACGTTAGGATCCTTCATCCTCAAGTTGTGTAAGAGGTAAGTGAAGATCCTGAGCTTCTTTGATGATTTTGAAAGGTTTTATGAAGGTTGTATGGGTATTATGCATGTTTAGGTTTAGGTGAGGGTTTTGATGATTGGTGGTGTTCCAACATGTTATGTGCTATGTTTGTTTGGGGTTTTAGGGTAGGTTTAGACCCCTTTGTGCATATATATGTGTATATGCTAGTTGGGAGTAGTTGATATGCATGTTTGTAGGTTTTTGGGCAAAGTTTGCATGAAACAGAGCAGGGTTCTGTCCTTCGGGCAAAACCAGGTTCGGCCGCCGAAGGAAGGTTTGGCCGCCGAACCCCTTGTGGAGGCAGTTTCGGCTGCCAAAGGTTGCCCCAGAAAGCTAGGCTTTCGGTTTAGAAAGAGACTTTCGGCCGCCGAAAGAGGGAGTTCGGCCGCCGAAAGTGTGTGAGTTTCGTCTCTGGACGAGACCTTCGGCCGCCGAAGGTGCCGCCGAACATGCATGAGTTTCGTCTCTGGAGTGGGGTTTCGGCCGCCGAACTTGCCGCCGAAAGTGCCCTGTCCAGCTGTCTTTAGCATGTTTTATGTGATGGTTTTAGGATTGTTTAGAGGGGTTTTGGGGAGTTTCTGAGAGATATTCTTGAGTGAGTTTGGTCCCTCATTTGAGTCCACCTGTGTAGGTACGGACCAGAGGAATCAGGGAGGTCAGCAGTGAGTCCAGTGTCAGAACCTGCAGAGTCAGTTCAGAGAGAACTACAGGTGAGTGGAACTTAACTTAATGTTTTAATATGAGAACTGAATCTTTTATCATGCTTCATGCATCATGCATATGCTATAGGGTGAGTGCATTAGTGTACACAAAGATGATGCATTGCATTTATCCTTGTACTTGGCACTGCTCCTTGTACATTGTTTCTATGAGACGGCACGGACTTCGTGAGGATTCATTAGCCCTCAAAGGAAAGACCTGGAACAGCCCTACGGGGACCAGGCACAAAGACCTAGAACAGCCCTACAGGGACCAGGCACATGGTACTCCGGTACCCCAGATGAGATAGAGGGAGTTTTGATCCGTCCGGCCGAGGTGATGTGATTATGTGTTGCATTCCATGAGAGCATGTTTTAGCACCTGTGCTTTTATTACTATTCTACTCACTGGGCTATAGTAGCTCATCCCTCTCCCCTAACTCCAGTTGTGCAGGTTCAGAGGTCAGAGAGAACTCAGCAGGGTACAGGAAGACTACAGAGTGGTTTAATAGCTAGTGTGGACATGTAAATGTATAGAGATAGTGTATCTGTACAGTGTATAGAATAGGGCTTGACTTATACGAGTTGTAATCCCTTTGTGGAGTCACATGATCAGTTTATGTATGTTTCTGTATTGTTGTATGTTTATGAGCAAAACCAGGCTTACTTTATGAGTTTGATCCGCCTAGAGCCATGAGGAGCTCTAGTAGGGATTAGTAGAGAACAGAGAGAGTGCATGCACAGGTTAAGCCTTGGAATGAAGAAAAGTTTTATGTTTTTACAGAAAATGTATGATCATGTATGGGATTTCACAGGTATACAGACAGGATAGCAGGCTTACTACGGGTCCCGACGACCTTAAGTCGATCTGGATCCTAGTGCCGGTGGCAGTTCGGTTTTCGGGCTGTTACACACATCAACAACATATTATGCAATGCAACATATTCGTGATTTCTAATGCAAATAACCTAAAATATCACATGGCATCCGTGATGCATGAACATGCTCAAAACTGATTTAGTTTCTTGAAACATAAAGAGTTATTCTACTCACCTCTGGCTAGCTCTGACACTGACTGAAGCAGCTGACTCACTGCTGAGGTCCTCGGTTCCTCGGGTCCGGACCTACACAGGTGGACTCAAATGAGGGACTAAACACTAGAACATAACTCTAAAAACATCCCCCAAAAACCCTCTAAAAAACCTCAAAACATCTATGCAAAACATGCAAAGGAAGGCTGAACAGGGCAGGTTCGGCGGCACCTTCGGCGGCCGAAGGAAAGTTTGGCCGCCGAACCCCTTGTGGAGGCAGTTTCGGTTGCCAAAGGTTGCCCCAGAAAGCTAGGCTTTCGGTTTAGAAAGAGACTTTCGGCCGCCGAAAGAGGGAGTTCGGCCGCCGAAAGTGTGTGAGTTTCGTCTCTGGACGAGACCTTCGGCCGCCGAAGGTGCCGCCGAACATGCATGAGTTTCGTCTCTGGAGTGGGGTTTCGGCCGCCGAACTTGCCGCCGAAAGTGCCCTATCCAGCTGTCTTTAGCATGTTTTATGTGATGGTTTTAGGATTGTTTAGAGGGGTTTTGGGGAGTTTCTGAGAGATATTCTTGAGTGAGTTTGGTCCCTCATTTGAGTCCACCTGTGTAGGTACGGACCAGAGGAATCAGGGAGGTCAGCAGTGAGTCCAGTGTCAGAACCCTGTAACAGCCCGGAAACCGAACTGCCACCGGCACTAGGATCCAGATCGACTTAAGGTCGCCGGGACCCGTAGTAAGCCTGCTATCCTGTCTGTATACCTGTGAAATCCCATACATGATCATACATTTTCTGTAAAAACATAAAACTTTTCTTCATTCCAAGGCTTAACCTGTGCATGCACTCTCTCTGTTCTCTACTAATCCCTACTAGAGCTCCTCATGGCTCTAGGCGGATCAAACTCATAATGTTAAGCCTGGTTTTTACAACAATAAATAAACATACATAAACTGATCATGTGACTCCACAAAGGGATTACAACTCTTATAAGTCAAGCACCATTCTATACACTATACATATACATTTACATTTACATTTACATGTCCACACTAGCTATTACACTACTCTGTACTCTTCCTGTACCCTGCTGAATTCTCTCTGACCTCTGAACCTGCACAACTGGAGTTAGGGGAGAGGGATGAGCTACTATAGCCCAGTGAGTAGAATAGTAATAAAATAACAGGTGATAAAACATGCTCTCATGGAATGCAACACATAATCACATCACCTCGGCCGGACGGATCAAAACTCCCTCTATCTCATCTGGGGTACCGGAGTACCATGTGCCTGGTCCCCGTAGGGCTGTTCCAGGTCTTTGTGCCTGGTCCCCGTAGGGCTGTTCCAGGTCTTTCCTCTGAGGGCTAATGAATCCTCACGAAGTCCGTGCCGTCTCACATAAACAATGTACAAGGAGCAGTGCCAAGTACAAGGATAAATGCAATGCATCATCTTTGTGTACACTAATGCACTCACCCTATAGCATATTCATGATGCATGAAGCATGATAAAATATTCAGTTCTCATATTAAAACATTAAGTTAAATTCCACTCACCTCTGGTTATCTCTGAACTGACTCTGCAGGTTCTGACACTGGACTCACTGCTGACCTCCCTGATTCCTCTGGTCCGTACCTACACAGGTGGACTCAAATGAGGGACCAAACTCACTCAAGAACATCTCTAAGAAACTCCCCAAAACCCCTCTAAACAATCCTAAAACCATCACATAAAACATGCAAAAGAAAGCTGGACAGGGCACTTTCGGCGGCAGGTTCGGCGGCCGAAACCCCACTCCAGAGACGAAACTCATGCATGTTCGGCGGCACCTTCGGCGGCCGAAGGTCTCGTCCAGAGACGAAACTCACACACTTTCGGCGGCCGAACTCCCTCTTTCGGCGGCCGAAAGTCTCTGTCTAAACCGAAAGCCTAGCTTTCGGGGGCAACCTTTGGCAGCCGAACTGCCTCCACAAGGGGTTCGGCGGCCGAACCTTCCTTCGGCGGCCGAACCTGGTTTTGCCCGAAGGGCAGAACCCTGCTCTGTTTCATGCAAACTTTGCCCAAAAACCTACAAACATGCATATCAACTACTCCCAACTAGCATATACACATATATATGCACAAAGGGGTCTAAAACTACCCTAAAACCCCAAACAAACATAGCACATAACACTTAAACATGTTTGAACACCACAAATCACCAAAAACCTCACCTAAACCTAAACATGCATACTACCCATACAAACTTCATAAAACCTTTCAAAATCATCAAAGAAGCTCAGGATCTTCACTTACCTCTTACACAACTTGAGGATGAAGGATCCTAACGTGGAGATATGAAGAAAAGCTCTTCCAAAGCTCCAAGCTTCAAAACTTGGTTCTTTTGCTCAAAACCTTCATAAGTCACCAAAACTCTTAAAACTCTTGAAAGATTTGATGAAAATCATGGAAAACATGAAAGTCAACGTAGGAGAGGCTGAAACTCACCTCTGGCTGCAAGTGGAGGAGAAATAACCTCCTTCCACCGACCCTTGGCCCTTTTATAGGTGGCTGGCCAGACCACCTTCGGCAGCCGAACGTGAAGCCGCAACCATGCAATGTTCGGCGGCCGAAAGTGACCTTCGGCGGCCGAACCTTTGCATTTCTCCCTTGTTGCTTTTCTTTCAAAACTCAAGTCTTTTAACACTTCAAAACATGAAAACAAGTGAAAATACCTTGGAAAACATATGCATTACCCTTCTCGAGGGTTCCGACACCCGAGATTCCACCGGACTACAGGAATTCCGATGCCGGACTCGAGCCGGGTATTACATTCTCCCCCCCTTAAGAACATTCGTCCCCGAATGTCCCTAACACAACATAAACACATAGAAAAGGGGAAAAACTAACCTTAAAACAGATATGGGTATTGCTGGAGCATGGACTCCCGAGTCTCCCAAGTGCACTCTTCTAGGTTGTGGTGGTTCCACAGAACTTTCACCATTGGTATCTCCTTGTTTCTCAGCTTTCTGATCTGGGTGTCAAGGATCCGCACTGGCTGCTCTACATAGGTGAGATCACTTAAGATTTCCACCTCAGGTTCACTAAGAACCTTCTCTGGATCTGACACAAACTTCCGCAACATAGAAACATGGAATACCGGGTGAATTCTTTCCATAGAAGCCGGTAAATCTAGCTTATACGACACAGGCCCGATCTTCTGCAAGATCTCAAAGGGACCAATGTACCGTGGGGCCAGTTTACCCTTCTTTCCAAACCGAACCACTCCCTTCATCGGAGACACCTTAAGCAATACCATATCCCCCTCCTGGAACTCTATCTGCTTCCTACGGATGTCTGCATAGCTTTTCTGTCTGCTTACAGCTGTTCTGATCCTCTCTCTGATGATAGGCACTAACTTGCTGGTTATCTCAACTAACTCTGGCCCTGCAAGAGTTTTCTCTCCTACCTCTTCCCAGCAAACAGGTGTTCGGCACTTCCTCCCATACAGAGCTTCATAAGGAGCCATCCCTATGCTAGCATGATGGCTGTTGTTGTAGGCAAACTCCACCAGAGGTAGATGCTGCCTCCAAGAACCGCCAAAGTCTAACACACACATTCTCAGCATATCTTCAATGGTCTGGATGGTTCTCTCTGACTGACCGTCTGTCTGTGGATGGAAAGCAGTGCTGAAATCCAACCTTGTGCCCATTTCATTTGCAGACTCCGCCAAAACCTGGAGGTGAACTGAGGTCCTCGATCTGATACGATCGACACTGGAACTCCATGCAACCTTACTATCTCGTCTACATACACCTGCGCCAACTTGTCCACAGAGTAGTTACTCCTGACTGGAATGAAGTGAGCAGATTTAGTGAGTCTATCCACAATCACCCATATGGAGTCTAGTCTGTTAGACGTCGCCGGTAACCCCACTACAAAATCCATAGCTATGTTCTCCCATTTCCATTCTGGAATCGGCAGTGGGTTAAGCATTCCAGCCGGCTTCTGGTGCTCTAGCTTCACCCTTTGACATGTCTCGCAGGCTGACACGAACTGTGCCACTTCTCTCTTCATTGCTGGCCACCAATACACCCTTCTCAGATCTTGATACATCTTGGTGGCTCCCGGGTGAATGCTATACCGCGCATTATGAGCTTCCCTCATAATGTCTGCCTTCAAACTGCTATCATCTGGTACACATAACCTCTTACCGTGCCGAAGAATCCCCTCACCGTCAAATCTGAACTCTGCACTGTTGCCAGACTGAACAGTCCTGGCAATCTTCACTAACTCGGGGTCTTCGTGCTGTTTCAGAGCCACTTGCTCTAGAAACACTGGTGTCACTCTCATCTGTGCGATCAAAGCACCTGTACCAGATAACTGCAACTGTAACCCTTCTTCCACGAGCTTGTAGAAATCCTTCACCACCGGTCTTCTCTCTACTGCAATGTGGGATAAACTGCCAAGTGACTTTCGGCTTAAGGCATCAGCTACAACATTAGCCTTGCCCGGATGATACTGGATCTTACAATCGTAATCACTGAGCAATTCTACCCACCGTCTCTGCCTCAAGTTTAACTCTCTCTGACTTAAGATGTGCTGCAGGCTCTTATGATCCGTATAGATCTCACATTTTACCCCATAGAGGTAATGCCTCCACATCTTAAGTGCAAAGATAACAGCTGCCATCTCAAGATCGTGTGTCGGGTAATTCAGCTCGTGCTTCTTCAGCTGTCTAGAAGCATAAGCTATCACTCTGTCATTCTGCATCAACACACAACCTAATCCCACTCGGGATGCATCACAGAACACTGTGAAATCTTCATCACTGATCGGCAGAGCTAACACCGGTGCTGAAGTTAACCGTCTCTTCAACTCTGCAAAACTCTCCTCACATTCCTCTGACCACACAAACTTCTGATTCTTTCTGGTCAGTCTGGTCATAGGAGCAGCTATCTTCGAGAAGTCCTGAACAAACCTCCGATAGTAGCCTGCCAAACCCAGAAAACTCTTGATCTCTGTCACTGTAGTGGGTGTAGGCCAGTTGGCTACTGCCTCTACCTTTTTGGGATCTACTGCTATACCTTCCTCTGATACAACATGTCCCAAAAAGGAAATGCTCCTTAGCCAGAACTCGCACTTGGAGAACTTGGCATACAAGCCATGCTCTCTCAAGGTTTGCAGCACTATCCGCAGATGCTGGGCATGGTCCTCTGCATTCCTGGAGTACACCAAGATATCATCAATAAAGACGATCACAAAACGATCCAAGTACTCCCTGAAAACCCTGTTCATGAGATCCATGAATGCTGCAGGGGCGTTAGTCAACCCGAACGGCATCACAAGGAACTCATAATGCCCATATCTGGTTCTGAAAGCAGTCTTGGATACATCTCCTTCCCTGATCTTCAACTGGTGGTATCCGGATCTCAGATCTATTTTAGAAAAACAACCTGCTCCTGCCAGCTGGTCGAATAGATCATCGATCCTGGGTAACGGATACTTGTTTTTGATAGTGACTTTGTTCAACTGTCTGTAGTCGACACAAAGTCTCAGAGGTCCATCCTTCTTTCTGACAAATAATACTGGAGCACCCCAGGGTGAGGTACTCGGGCGGATGAAACCCTTAGCTACCAAATCCTGTAACTGCTCTTTCAACTCTCGCAACTCTGCTGGTGCCATCCTGTAGGGAGGAATAGAGATCGGTCTGGCATTGGGCATCAACTCAATCTCGAACTCTATTTCCCTATCCGGTGGCAGTCCTGGAAGCTCTTCAGGAAACAAATCTGGGAAGTCTCTAACAACTGGTACTGAGGATGGTTCCCTAACCTGACTGTCTAGCTCTCTCACATAAGCTAGGAACCCCTGACACCCCTTCCTTAACATCCTACGAGCCTGGAGGGCTGATATCAAACCCCTAGGTGTCCCTCTCCTGTCTCCTCTGAAGACACACTCTGACCCATCCTGGTCTCTGACACTGACTACCTTGTCTCTACAGTTCAGGGTAGCATCATACGTAGATAACCAGTCCATCCCTAGAATGACATCAAAATCTGTCAACTCTAGAACCACCAGGTCAGCTGGAAGGTATCTACCCTCTATGCACACTGGACTGAACCGACAGACTGACTCTGCCAAAGATGGATCACATTTGGGTCCACTGACCCATAGAGGACACTCTAACTCAGACACCATCAGACCCAACCTCTCTGCAGCTCTAGAAGAAATGAAAGAGTGAGAAGCACCGGGGTCCATTAAAGCATACACCTCTGAACACCCAATGATGAGATTACCTGACACCACCGTGTTCGACGTGTCTGCCTCCTGCTGAGTCAGGGTGAAAATCCGTGCTGGGGCTGACGGACCTGCACCTCGGGAACCCATCCCTGATGAAGAGGCTGCCCCTCTTCCTCTTCCTCTGCCACTGCTTGGTGGTATGGCTGAAGCTACTGGCTGTACTACACTGCCCGTACTCATCTGCTGGGATGGTGCAACTAAAGTCGCCTGAGGACATTCTCGTGCATAATGTCCCTCCTGCCCACATCTATAGCAGGCTGTGGATCCCAACTGACAAGCTCCTCTATGCTGTTTGCCACACCTCTTGCACACTGGAAAATCTGCGCCAGAACTGGAGCCACTACTCATTCCCAGACCCGACTTAAGCCTGTTCCAGAACTTGCCTCTCTTTCCTCTGAATTTCTCCCATCTCTTCTTACTTGCACTTGCTGTACTCTGTGAGGAGGAACCTGGTTTAACACCAGAAGACTGTGCCTTGACTACACCTTGACTTATGGCACTGGCCTCCATCTTTCTAGCAGCATCCACAATAGAGTGGAAACTTTCCTTCTCCGCATGAAGAATCAAAGAGAAATACCTGGGATGAAGCCTTGTGGCATATCTCTTTGCCTTCTTCTGATCTGTATCATATGCCTGACCGACATATGGCAACAATTCCAGGAACTTATCTGTATATTCATCAACGCTCATCTCCTCCGTCTGTCTCAACTGCTCAAACTCCACAACCTTTAGTTCCCTGGAACTGTCAGGAAAAGCCCATCCAGCAAATTCGTTGGCGAACTCTTCCCATGTCATACTCTCAAGTCTCGGGTCCACATAGTTCTTGAACCATTCTCTAGCTTTCTTACACTTTAAAGTGAACCCTGCCATCTCAATGGCTCTACCGTCATCTGCTCCCAACTCACTTGTTATCATTCTGACTGCACTGAGATACTCAAAGGGATCATCTCCTGTATTGAATTTAGGAGCATCCAACTTTAAGTACTCGGTCATCTTCACCTTACTTCCCCCTGAAGAACTGGGTTGCTGTGCTTCCACAACAGGGGCTACTGGTTCAGGAGGTGGTGGTGGAGGAACTGGTTCCCTCACTTCAGGCTGTACTGGACTTGGATGAACAGGTGGGGGTGGATACATGTGATATGGTGGATAAAAGGAAGGATAGGGCATATATGGCATGTAGGGTGGATATGGGGCAAAGCTGGAGTAATCCGACGTGCCTCCCATCGGATACTCTGGGCCCTGAGGAAAGGGTGGATAGCCAAACCCCGAGGCCTGCATGCCTCCCTGGGACTCCCCCATACCTTCTTCTGACCTTCCTACACCCATGCTTACATCTCTACTCTGATCCTCTTCCATCACACCTCTTTCTTCTACTGACCTTCCCCCTCTGCTTACTCCTCTCCTGCTCTCGTCAGAAGACCTTCTAGGGTCTCGTGACGTTCCTTCCCTGCTTGACCTGTGAGATCTTGCCCTTGGCAAGGCAGGTGGACGAGCAGCTGTACCCTCACTTACAGGTGGGACTCCAGTCAATCTCGCGGATCGACGAGTTCCTCGCATCTTCACTCTCTGGAAAACAACAAATCACATAACACATCAGCAACACATCAAAAACATGCACATGCATAACTCATGGCATTGCACATCAGCATAACATCCTATCCTCGTGGACATGTTTTTCCTATGGTGCTTGACCTGCTAAACCTCTCTATGAGCCCAACTCTCTCTCTATAGGTCCGACCATATGAACCTAGGGCTCTGATACCAATCTGTAACAGCCCGGAAACCGAACTGCCACCGGCACTAGGATCCAGATCGACTTAAGGTCGCCGGGACCCGTAGTAAGCCTGCTATCCTGTCTGTATACCTGTGAAATCCCATACATGATCATACATTTGCTGTAAAAACATAAAACTTTTCTTCATTCCAAGGCTTAACCTGTGCATGCACTCTCTCTGTTCTCTACTAATCCCTACTAGAGCTCCTCATGGCTCTAGGCGGATCAAACTCATAATGTTAAGCCTGGTTTTGCTCATAAACATACAACAATAAAGAAACATACATAAACTGATCATGTGACTCCACAAAGGGATTACAACTCTTATAAGTCAAGCACCATTCTATACACTGTACATATACACTATCTCTATACATTTACATGTCCACACTAGCTATTACACCACTCTGTACTCTTCCTGTACCCTGCTGAGTTCTCTCTGACCTCTGAACCTGCACAACTGGAGTTAGGGGAGAGGGATGAGCTACTATAGCCCAGTGAGTAGAATAGTAATAAAATAACAGGTGATAAAACATGCTCTCATGGAATGCAACACATAATCACATCACCTCGGCCGGACGGATCAAAACTCCCTCTATCTCATCTGGGGTACCGGAGTACCATGTGCCTGGTCCCCGTAGGGCTGTTCCAGGTCTTTGTGTGCCTGGTCCCCGTAGGGCTGTTCCAGGTCTTTCCTCTGAGGGCTAATGAATCCTCACGAAGTCCGTGCCGTCTCACATAAGCAATGTACAAGGAGCAGTGCCAAGTACAAGGATAAATGCAATGCATCATCTTTGTGTACACTAATGCACTCACCCTATAGCATATTCATGATGCATGAAGCATGATAAAATATTCAGTTCTCATATTAAAACATTAAGTTAAATTCCACTCACCTTTAGTTATCTCTGAACTGACTCTGCAGGTTCTGACACTGGACTCACTGCTGACTTCCCTGATTCCTCTGGTCCGTACCTACACAGGTGGACTCAAATGAGGGACCAAACTCACTCAAGAACATCTCTAAGAAACTCCCCAAAACCCCTCTAAACAATCCTAAAACCATCACATAAAACATGCAAAAGAAAGCTGGACAGGGCACTTTCGGCGGCAGGTTCGGCGGCCGAAACCCCACTCCAGAGACGAAACTCATGCATGTTCGGCGGCACCTTCGGCGGCCGAAGGTCTCGTCCAGAGACGAAACTCACACACTTTCGGCGGCCGAACTCCCTCTTTCGGCGGCCGAAAGTCCCTTTCTAAACCGAAAGCCTAGCTTTCGGGGGCAACCTTTGGCAGCCGAACTGCCTCCACAAGGGGTTCGGCGGCCGAACCTTCCTTCGGCGGCCGAACCTGGTTTTGCCCGAAGGGCAGAACCCTGCTCTGTTTCATGCAAACTTTGCCCAAAAACCTACAAACATGCATATCAACTACTCCCAACTAGCATATACACATATATATGCACAAAGGGGTCTAAAACTACCCTAAAACCCCAAACAAACATAGCACATAACACTTAAACATGTTTGAACACCACAAATCACCAAAAACCTCACCTAAACCTAAACATGCATACTACCCATACAAACTTCATAAAACCTTTCAAAATCATCAAAGAAGCTCAGGATCTTCACTTACCTCTTACACAACTTGAGGATGAAGGATCCTAACGTGGAGATATGAAGAAAAGCTCTTCCAAAGCTCCAAGCTTCAAAACTTGGTTCTTTTGCTCAAAACCTTCATAAGTCACCAAAACTCTTAAAACTCTTGAAAGATTTGATGAAAATCATGGAAAACATGAAAGTCAACGTAGGAGAGGCTGAAACTCACCTCTGGCTGCAAGTGGAGGAGAAATAACCTCCTTCCACCGACCCTTGGCCCTTTTATAGGTGGCTGGCCAGACCACCTTCGGCAGCCGAACGTGAAGCCGCAACCATGCAATGTTCGGCGGCCGAAAGTGACCTTCGGCGGCCGAACCTTTGCATTTCTCCCTTGTTGCTTTTCTTTCAAAACTCAAGTCTTTTAACACTTCAAAACATGAAAACAAGTGAAAATACCTTGGAAAACATATGCATTACCCTTCTCGAGGGTTCCGACACCCGAGATTCCACCGGACTACAGGAATTCCGATGCCGGACTCGAGCCGGGTATTACAGTGATGATATGAGATGAGTTGAGAGACCAGAAATGGCTTTTGGCACAGTTGGTCATGACATGTATGCTAGGTTGAGGATTGTTGGTGACAGATGCATCCATAATACATATATGTTATAGGAAAGGTTATGTGATGCCATGTTTGATTACATGTGTGCCTGTGTGTTTCAGAAAAAGCTAAGATGCAAGGTGGAAGTCGATCTGTAGAGTCAGATCCATCTGAGTGGGATGGTATGGATACGTCTTCCCCTGAGTGGCCAGAGGCAAGAGCAAGTAGAGAGGAGATAGCAAGAGACCGAGGAAGGTCTGTTGAAGTTAGTAGAGAAGGAATGGTGCAAAGGAGGGATGTAGGAGTACAAGTGAGTATAGATGAGGAAAGTAAGGAAAAGTCAGAAAGTGATGTTCGGACCAAGGAGTCCAAGAACTCAAGTACAGGAGAAGTTGATCCCTCTACTCTGAGCACAGCCGCCACAAGAGGTAAGAAGAAGACTAGAGGTTTGAGAAGATCAAGGAGGAGTAAGTTTTGGCAGAGGCTGAAGGCTAGTCTGGATGCCTCTGGTTCAGGCCCTATAAGATGTAAGAGCTGTGGAAAATCACACGGAGGAGTGTGTCTAGCAGGGACCACTGCTTGCTATCGGTGTAAACAGGAAGGGCATTTTGCACGTGAGTGTCCTACTGCGAGAAACAGGGCACGGTCACCACGAAGCAGCTCAGCCAGCAGTCCCAGCTTTGGATCAAGTTAGCGGTCAAGATGGAGAGAGAGGTGTACCCCCTTCTTTGGTTGGTTTTCCTGGAGAGGATCCGTCAGCACCGACTCGGATCTTCACCTGGGCTCAGTAGAAGACTGACACATCAGACAGAGCGGGGTCAGGTATGTTCACTTTTGGATACACTGATGTGTGTAGTTGTGAACCTTGAAGTGTTGGTAGTTGTTTCCGAAGCTTTGAGAAGTTGAGTTGATAGTTTCTGGACGTAGAACGTTCTCTTTGGGACATTAGACCCGGGTAGGATTCATCTGTGACCGAAGTTCCATTCAGTGTCAGTTGAGAATGGATGCCTTCCACCCGACTTTGAGGTCCGAGACTTGAGTGTCTGGATGTCAATCGGGAGATGGATTGGTTTTCTTCTTGTGATACTGGTGCTATCTGTGTCTGCAGCTCAAGGTAGCCAGGAACGGCGGTCAGGATGAATCTGAGATAGGAACCAGAGAGGACTGAATAGGATGCCTAGCAGTTTGAAGTCAGTTGGCAGGTTCACAGGATGTTGAAGAATGGATGTAAGTTGAAAGGTTAGCAGGCAGGGAAATAGCTAGTAGACGACGGTTTATCTGACTGAGTACCTCACCCTGGAGCGTTCCAGTGATGTGCGGGAAAAGCAGAATAGATCAGAGATTCAGGTTCAGGTAGTAAAAGGTTAGAGCAGGGCTTAGAGTAGTACAGAAGAAGAAAGAGGAGAACAGAGAAGAGTAAGAGTAGAAAGGGCAGAAAAAAGGAAAAGTAAAAGTAAAGAAGAAAATGAAAGAGAAAAAGAAAGAGAAGAGTTTCAAGTAAGGTTAAGTAAGAGCAAAGGAAGAAGAAACAACAATATAAGTGTAAGTAGAGAACCAGAAGAAGAAAGAATAGAGAGGGAAGAAGAAGAAGATCAGAGTAGCGCAGCAGAAAACCATGGAAGTCAGAAACAAGTTTGAGTTTTAAGCGTTGCATGTTGCTTTGCTTATGTGTTATGTGTTGTTTTAACATTCGAGGACGAATGTTTTTATAAGGGGGGTAGAATGTAATACCCGGCTTGCTCAGGCATCGGAATTCCTATCGTTCGGTGGAATTTCGGATGTCGGAGTTGCATGTAGGGGTTTAAGCAAAGGTTTTCAAAGGTTTTTATATGTTTTAAGTGTGTTATGGGTTAAGAAAAAGGCTAAGGAGACAAAAGCACTGGTTCGGCCGCCGAAGGTGATATTCGGCCGCCGAAAGTGCTTGAGGTTCGGCTTCCGAAAGAAAAGTTTGGCCGCCGAACGTTGCATGGTTTCGCCTGCATGTTTGGCCGCCGAATGTGGTTGACCAACTCCTCTATAAAAGCCACTTAGGGCGGTGGAAGAGGAGAGTTTTCTCCCTCTTCCCATCCAAGGTGAGCTTATGTTCTCCTTGGTATGATTTCTTAGTTTTTCTAAGATCTTTCAAAGTTTTAGTAAGCTTTAGCTTGGTTTTGAAGGTTTTGAGCAAGTTTGGAGTTTGAAGCTTGCAAAGCTTGGTTCTCCACGTTTTGAAGTTGAGGTCACACCAACTCAAGAGGTAAGGGTTGATCTCTATGTTTTAAGTGGTTTAAGCATGTTTTATGGAAAGTTTTAGGAGTTTTATGGGGAGAAAGGGTTAGATGTGCATGGGTGTGCATGGGAGGGTTTTGAGGACCCTTTATGCACTTTGTGTTTAAATGTGGTTGATGTTATAGTTAAAGGGTGTTTTAGGACCCTTTAGGTGTGTTTAGAGGCTTATGCATGTTTTGAGGAGGTTTCAGGCATGTGAAGTGAGTTAGGAAGGTTTGGGGGGGAGTGTTTGTGTATGAACTGAGTTCTTGACAAACTCAGGTTCGGCCGCCGAAGTGAGTTTCGGCCGCCGAATGCCTTGTGGAGGTGGCTTAGGCTGCCGAAGGCTGCTTCCGGAAGTTGGCCTTTCGGATCTGTCATGCACATTCGGCCGCCGAAGGTGCCGCCGAAGGTTGAGTTTCATCTCTGGACGAGACTTTCGGATGCCGAAGGTGCACCCGAAGGGTAGTAATAGGACTTTCGGCCGCCGAAAGTAGAGGTTCGGCCGCCGAAAGTAGGTGAGTTTCGTCTCTGGAGGAGACTTTCGGCTGCCGAAAGTGCCGCCGAAGGTGCTTTGTTTTGCCTTCCCTTGCATGATTTTTCATGCATGTTTATGAGGCTTTAGAGGGATTTTGGGAAGGTGTATTCGAGTTATGTTAGAAATGTTTGGCACCTCATAAGAGTCCTTTGGTGTAGGATTTGATCAGAGAAGAGGTGTTTAGCTCCAGTACAGAGTTGGCCCAAGTTAGTAAAGCAGAGGACACAGGTGAGTGGAACTAACTATGCATGTTTTATAATGATGTATAAAGATAATTAAGGTATGAGCATGAGACACGCATCATGAATGCCATGAGACATTAGGTTAAAAGGATAGTAATGGCATGAATATGAGACACGCATCATAAATGCCATGAAATATTAGGTTGTTGCATTAGAATTCACGAAGATGACGCATTGCATTGTTGTGATAGATGGTAGTGGATGGACATTCAGATGATTCACTAGCCCTTGATTATAGCATACGAAGTCCTGTGGTGCCCATAATAGGGCCGGGCAATAGCTCTGAGTCACGAAGTCCTGTGGTGCCTTTAAAAGGCCGGGCATTTGTACGAAGTCCTGTGGTGCTCTCTTTAGGGCCGGGCATAGAGCTAAGGGATTTTTGGATCAGTCCATCCGTGATATGTTTTGTGTTACGGTGCATGGCATAAGAGCATATGTTTTATAAACTGTTTTTACGGTTCCTACTCACTGGGCTTTAGAAGCTCATCCCTCGCCCCTATTCCCAGTTTTGTAGGGCCATAGTTAAAGCAGAATGAGCTAAGGAAAGTTAGAGAAGGTAAAGACGAAGAAGCCAAGAGTTATGGCTTTTGTATTTGATGTAATAGTATATGGTTATGTAAAGTGAATGTAAGAGCATGTTATGATAGTATGTATATGTTAAGCAAGATGATGTAAAGTGCTAGTGATTGTATGCATGTTAAGTATAGTGATGGACATGATGAGTATGATATGAAAAGTAATGATGTGAAAGTAAAGAGGAGATTAGAAAGAGCTAAAGGAAAGCTAAGAAGAGTTTACGAGATATAGTTACGAAGTGTGCTTTGCCTAATGTATAGAGAGGCATGTTTTGCCTATAGTTAGCTAATCCTAGAGCTGGTACATGATCAATGAGATTGAAAGAGAACTATTTTTATATGATGAATGAAATGTTTTACAGAAAGTTTTAATGTCCAAGCTTCAAAGTAAGAGCATGCATGAGCCAAGCTTGGAAAAAGAAAGAAAAGTTTGAGTCCCAGTCCTCGGGGCAAGCCTGGGGTATTTAAAAGTTTAAAGTTTTTATGAAAGATTGATCATGTACAGGATTAGACCAAATGTATAGAAGTAATGTCAGGCTTACTACGGGTCTAGGCGACCTTAAGTCGATCTGGATCCTAGTGCCGAACAGTTTGGCGCCGTTACGGAAGGGTACCGGTTTCCGGGCTGTTACAACTCCAGCTTTGCCCCATATCCACCCTACATGCCATATATGCCCTATCCTTCCTTTTATCCACCATATCACATGTATCCACCCCCCACCTTTTCACCCAAGTTCAGCATCGCCTGAATCCAGAGAAACAGTACCTCCACCACCACCACCTAAACCAGCAGCCCCTGTTGTTGAAGCACAACCTAGTTCTTCAGGGGGAAATAAGGTGAAGATGACGGAATACTTAAAGTTGGATGCTCCTAAATTCAACACGGGAGATGATCCCTTTGAGTATCTCAGTGCAGTCAGAAAGATAACAAGTGAGTTAGGAGCAGATGACAGTAGAGCCATTGAGATGGC
The DNA here is from genome assembly GCF_001659605.2 of Manihot esculenta. Lineage (NCBI taxonomy): Eukaryota > Viridiplantae > Streptophyta > Magnoliopsida > Malpighiales > Euphorbiaceae > Manihot > Manihot esculenta. The sequence goes on along the minus strand of NC_035164.2, from coordinate 2,294,962 downwards.
AGGGTTCACATTAAAATGCAAGAAAGTCAGAGAATGGTTCAAGAACTATGTGGACCCCAGAATAGACAGTATGACATGGGAAGAGTTCGCCAACGAATTTGCTGGGTGGGCTTTCCCTGACAGTTCCAGAGAGCTAAAGGTTGTGGAGTTTGAGCAGTTGAGACAGACGGAGGAGATGAGCGTTGATGAGTATACAGATAAGTTCTTGGAATTGTTACCATACGTGGGTTAGGCGTATGATACGGACCAGAAGAAGGCAAAGAGATATGCCACGAGGCTTCATCCCAGGTATTTCTCCTTGATTCGCCACGCGGAGAAGGAGAGTTTCCACTCCATTGTGGATGCTGCTAGAAAGATGGAGGCCAGTGCCATAAGTCAGGGAGTAGTCAGGCAACCAAAGGCACAGACTGCTGGTGTTAAACCAGGTTCCTCCTCATAGAGTACGGCAAGTGTGAGCAAGAAGAGATGGGATAAACTCAGAGGAAAAAGAGGCAAGTTCTGGAACAGGATTAAGACGAGTTTGGGAATGGGTAGCGGCTCTAGCTCTGGCATAGATATTCCAGTTTGCACTAGGTGTGGGAGACCGCACAGAGGAGCTTGTTTGTTGGGATCTACAGCCTGCTACAGATGTGGGCAGGAGGGACATTATGCACGAGAATGTCCTCAGGCGACTTTGGTTACACCATCCCAGCAGATGACCTCAGGTAGTGTCGTACAGTCAGCAGCTTCAGCCCGACCACCAAGCAGTGGCAGAGGTAGAGGAAGAGGGGCAGCCTCTTCATCAGGGATGGGTTCCCGAGGTGCAGGTCCGTCAGCTCCAGCACGGATTTTCACCATGACGCAACAGGAGGCAGACACTTCGAACACAGTGGTGTCAGGTAATCTTATCATTGGGTGTTCAGAGGTGTATGCTTTGATGGACCCCGGTGCTTCTCACTCTTTCATTTCTTCTAGAGCCGCAGAGAGGTTGGGTCTGATGGTGTCCGAGTTAAAGTGTCCTCTTTGGGACAGTGGACCCAAATGTGATCCATCTTTGGCAGAGTCAGTCTGTCGGTTCAGTCCGATGTGCATAGAGAGTAGATACCTTCCAGCTGACCTTATGGTTCTAGAGTTGACAGATTTTGATTTCATTCTAGGGATGGACTGGTTATCTACGTATAATGCTACCTTGAACTGCAGGGACAAGGTAGTCCTTGTCAGAGACTAGGATGGGTCAGAGTGTGTCTTCAGAGGAGACAGGAGGGGGACACCTAAGGGTTTGATATCAAGCCCTTTAGGCTCATAGGTTGTTGAGGAGGGGTTGTCAGCCGAAGGTGCCGCCGAACATGCATGAGTTTCGTCTCTAGAGAGGGGTTTCGGTCGCCGAACCTGCCGCCGAAAGTGCCCTGTCCAGCTTTCTTTTGCATGTTTTATGTGATTGTTTGGGGATCGTTTAGAGGGTTTTTGGGGAGTTTCTTAGAGATGTTCTTGAGGTAGTTTGGTCCCTCATTTGAGTCCACCTGTGTAGGTATGGACCAGAGGAACCCCAGAGAGCAGCAGTGAGCACTGCTTCAGAATCTGCAGAGGTAGTACAGAGTCAGCCAGAGGTGAGTGGAACTTCTCTTTTCAGAACTAAACTGCTTTCAGCATATGTCATGCATCATAATGAGTATAGTAGGATGATTGCATTAGTTTCACGAATATGACGCATTGCATAATACGATGAGTATGAGGCTGTGGATAGACCAAGGCGACTCCAATAGCCCAAGCTCTGGTATAAGACCTGGCCGGGCTAGGCAGCCATCTGTAGGTAAGACCTGGCTAGGCCAGGCAGCAGAGATAGTAAGACCTGGCTGGGCCAGGCAGGCAGAGTTGTAAGACCTGGCCGGGCCAGGCAGACTGAGGTTGTAAGACCTGGCTAGGCCAGGCATCCTTTCATTGGGATTTTTGGTGGTCATGTCTATCCCTGAGATGATGTGCTGTAGTGCATTTCATGAGATCATGTTTTCAAATTATGGTTTATAGTTCTGCTCATTGGGCTTGTATAGCTCATCCCTCTCCCCTATCCCCCAGGTTTGCAGGTTCAGAGTCCAGAGGGAGTCCAGCAGGGTATGGAAGAAGAAGAGTTATGTAATAGCTAGTGTGGACATGTATATATATATAGAGATTGTAGTTGTGTAATAAGATGTATAGATGTGTGCTTGATCAGTTAGAGTTATCCCTTGTTGTATATACATGGTCAGTTTATGTTTCTTTTATTGTTAATGTATATGAGAAAACTAGGCTTAACATTATGAGTTGATAGAACAGCAATAGTGCATGCACAGGTTAAGCCCTGGAGGAAAGAAAAGTTTTAATGGTTTGACAGAAAATGTATGATCATGTATGGGATTTCACAGGTACACAGACAGTATAGCAGGCTTACTACGGGTCCCGGCGACCTTAAGTCGATCTGGATCCTAGTGCCGATAGCGGTTCGGTTTCTGGGCTGTTACAGATTGGTATCAGAGCCCTAGGTTCACATGGTCGGACCTATATAGATCGAGTTGGGCTCATATAGAGGATAGTGGGTCAAGCACAATAGGCAAACATGTCCACTAGGATAGGATGTTAGTCCTGTCTATTTGATGATGTGCAATGCCATGATTCATGCATGTGCATTCTTTTATATGTGTTGCTTATGTGCTCTGTTATGTGTTGTATTCCAGAGAGTTAGGATGCGAGGAACTCGTCGATCCGCGAGATTGACTGGAGTCCCATCGAAAAGTGAGGGTACAGCTGCTCGTCCTCCTGCATTGCCAAGGGCAAGGACTCACAGGTCAAGCAGGGAGGGAACATCAAGAGACCCTAGAAGGTCTTCTGACGAGAGCAGAAGAGGAGTAGGCAAAGGGGGAAGATCAGAAGAAGAGAGAGTTGCTATGGAGGAGGATCAGAGTAGAGATGTAAGTATGGGTATAGGAAGGTCAGAAGATGGTATGAGGGAGTCCCAGGGAGGCGCACAGGCCTCGGGGTTTGGCTATCCACCCTTTCCACAGGGCCCAGGGTATCCGATGGGAGGCACGTCGGATTACTCCAGCTTTGCCCCATATCCACCCTACATGCCATATATGCCCTATCCTTCCTTTTATCCACCATATCACATGTATCCACCCCCACCTTTTCACCCAAGTTCAGCATCGCCTGAATCCAGAGAAACAGTACCTCCACCACCACCACCTGAACCAGCAGCCCCTGTTGTTGAAGCACAACCTAGTTCTTCAGGGGGAAATAAGGTGAAGATGACGGAATACTTAAAGTTGGATGCTCCTAAATTCAACACGGGAGATGATCCCTTTGAGTATCTCAGTGCAGTCAGAACGATAACAAGTGAGTTAGGAGCAGATGACAGTAGAGCCATTGAGATGGCAGGGTTCACATTAAAATGCAAGAAAGCCAAAGAATGGTTCAAGAACTATGTGGAACCCAGAATAGACAGTATGACATGGGAAGAGTTCGCCAACGAATTTGCTGGGTGGGCTTTCCCTGACAGTTCCAGGGAGCTAAAGGTTGTGGAGTTTGAGCAGTTGAGACAGACGGAGGAGATGAGCGTTGATGAGTATACAGATAAGTTCCTGGAATTGTTACCATACGTGGGTTAGGCGTATGATACGAACCAGAAGAAGGCAAAGAGATATGCCACGAGGCTTCATCCCAGGTATTTCTCCTTGATTCTCCACGCGGAGAAGGAGAGTTTCCACTCCATTGTGGATGCTGCTAGAAAGATGGAGGCCAGTGCCATAAGTCAGGGAGTAGTCAGGCAACCAAAGGCACAGACTGCTGGTGTTAAACCAGGTTCCTCCTCACAGAGTACGGCAAGTGTGAGCAAGAAGAGATGGGATAAACTCAGAGGAAAAAGAGGCAAGTTCTGGAACAGGATTAAGACGAGTCTGGGAATGGGTAGCGGCTCCAGCTCTGGCACAGATATTCCAGTTTGCACTAGGTGTGGGAGACCGCACAGAGGAGCTTGTTTGTTGGGATCTACAGCCTGCTACAGATGTGGGCAGGAGGGACATTATGCACGGGAATGTCCTCAGGCGACTTTGGTTACACCATCCCAGTAGATGACCTCAGGTAGTATCGTACAGTCAGCAGCTTCAGCCCGACCACCAAGCAGTGGCAGAGGTAGAGGAAGAGGGGCAGCCTCTTCATCAGGGATGGGTTCCCGAGGTGCAGGTCCGTCAGCTCCAGCACGGATTTTCACCATGACGCAACAGGAGGCAGACACTTCGAACACAGTGGTGTCAGGTAATCTCATCATTGGGTGTTCAGAGGTGTATGCTTTGATGGACCCCGGTGCTTCTCACTCTTTCATTTCTTCTAGAGCCGCAGAGAGGTTGGGTCTGATGGTGTCCGAGTTAAAGTGTCCTCTTTGGGACAGTGGACCCAAATGTGATCCATCTTTGGCAGAGTCAGTCTGTCGGTTCAGTCCGGTGTGCATAGAGAGTAGATACCTTCCAGCTGACCTTATGGTTCTAGAGTTGACAGATTTTGATGTCATTCTAGGGATGGACTGGTTATCTACGTATAATGCTACCTTGAACTGCAGGGACAAGGTAGTCCTTGTCAGAGACCAGGATGGGTCAGAGTGTGTCTTCAGAGGAGACAGGAGGGGGACACCTAAGGGTTTGATATCAAGCCCTTCAGGCTCATAGGTTGTTGAGGAGGGGTTGTCAGGGGTTCCTAGCTCATGTGAGAGAGCTAGACAGTCGGGTTAGGGAACCGTCCTCAGTACCAGTGGTTAGAGAGTTCCCAGATGTGTTTCCTGAAGAGCTTTCAGGGCTACCACCTGATAAGGAAATAGAGTTCGAGATCGAATTGATGCCTGGTACCAGACCGATCTCTATTCCTCCCTACAGGATGGCACCAGCAGAGCTGAGAGAGTTGAAAGAGCAGTTACAGGACTTGGTAGACAAGGGTTTCATCCGCCCGAGTACCTCACCCTGGGGTGCTCCAGTACTGTTTGTCAGAAAGAAGGATGGATCTCTGAGACTTTGTGTCGACTACAGACAGTTGAACAAAGTCACTACCAAGAACAAGTATCCTTTACCCAGGATCGATGATCTATTCGACCAGTTGGCAGGAGCAGGTTTTTTTTCTAAGATAGATTTGAGATCCGGATACCACCAGTTGAAGATCAGGGAAGGAGATGTATCCAAGACTGCTTTTCGGACCAGATATGGGCATTATGAGTTCCTCGTAATGCCGTTCGAGTTGACTAACGCCCCTGCAGCATTCATGGATCTCATGAATAGGGTTTTCAGGGAGTACCTAGATCGTTTTGTGATCATCTTTATAGACGATATCTTGGTGTACTCCAGGAATGCAGAGGAGCATGCTCAGCATCTGAGGATAGTTTTGCAGACCTTGAGAGAGCATGGCTTGTATGCCAAGTTCTCCAAATGCGAGTTCTGGCTAAGGAGCATTTCCTTTTTGGGACATGTAGTATCAGAGGAAGGAATAGCAGTAGATCCCAAGAAGGTAGAGGCAGTAGCCAACTGGCCTACACCCACTACAGTGACAGAGATCAAGAGTTTTCTGGGTTTGGCAGGCTACTATCGGCGGTTCGTGCAGGACTTTTCGAAGATAGCTGCTCCTATGACCAGACTGACCAGGAAGAATCAGAAGTTCGTATGGTCAGAGGATTGTGATGAGAGTTTTGAAGAGTTGAAGAGACGGTTGACTTCAGCACCGGTGTTAGCTCTGCCGATCAGTGATGAAGATTTTACAGTGTTCTGTGATGCATCCCGAGTGGGATTAGGTTGTGTGTTAATGCAGAATGACAGAGTGATAGCTTATGCTTCTAGACAGCTGAAGAAGCACGAGCTGAACTACCCGACACACGATCTTGAGATGGCAGCTGTTATCTTTGCACTTAAGATGTGGAGGCATTACCTCTATGGGGTAAAGTGTGAGATCTACACAGATCATAAGAGCCTGCAGCACATCTTGAGTCAGAGAGAGTTAAACTTGAGGCAGAGACGGTGGGTAGAATTTCTCAGTGATTACGATTGCAAGATCCAGTATCATCCGGGTAAGGCTAATGTTGTAGCTGATGCCTTAAGCTGGAAGTCACTTGGCAGTTTATCCCACATTTCAGTAGAGAGAAGACCGGTGGTGAAGGACTTTTACAGACTCATGGATGAAGGGCTACAGTTGCAGTTATCTGGTACAGGTGCTTTGATTGCACAGATGAGAGTTACACCTGTGTTTCTAGAGCAAGTGGCTCTGAAACAGCACGAAGACCCTGAGTTAGTGAAGATTGCCAGGACTGTTCAGTCTGGCAACAGTGCAGAGTTCAGATTTGACAGTGAGGGGATTCTCCGTCATGGTAAGAGATTATGTGTACTAGATGATAGCAGTTTGAAGGAAGACATTATGAGGGAAGCTCATAGTGCGAGATATAGCGTTCACCCTGGAGCCACTAAGATGTATCAAGATCTGAGAAGGGTGTATTGGTGGCCAGCGATGAAGAGGGAAGTGGCACAGTTTGTGTCAGCCTGCGAGACATGTCAAAGGGTGAAGCTAGAACACCAGAAGCCGGCTGGAATGCTTAACCCACTGCCGATTCTAGAGTGAAAATGGGAGAACATAGCTATGGATTTTGTAGTGGGATTACCGGCTACGTCCAACAGGCTAGACTCCATATGGGTGATTGTGGATAGACTGACTAAATCTGCCCACTTCATTCTAGTCAGGAGTACCTATTCTGTGGACAAGTTGGCGCAGGTATATGTAGACGAGATAGTCAAGTTGCATGGAGTTCCAGTGTCGATCGTATCAGATAGAGGACCTCAGTTCACCTCCAGGTTTTGGCGGAGTCTGCAAGCTGCTATGGGCACAAGATTGGATTTCAGCACTGCTTTCCATCCATAGACAGACGGTCAGTCAGAGAGGACCATCCAAACCATTGAAGATATGTTGCGAATGTGTGTGTTAGACTTTGGCAGTTCTTGGAGGCAGCATCTACCTCTGGTGGAGTTTGCCTACAACAACAGCCATCATGCTAGCATAGGGATGGCTCCTTATGAAGCTCTGTATGGGAGGAAGTGCAGAACACCTGTTTGCTGGGAAGAGGTAGGAGAGAAGGCTCTTGCAGGGCCAGAGTTAGTTGAGATTACCAGCAAGTTAGTGCCTATCATCAGAGAGAGGATCAGAACAGCTGTAAGCAGACAGAAGAGCTATGCGGACATCCGTAGGAAGCAGATAGAGTTCCAGGAGGGGGATATGGTATTGCTAAAGGTGTCTCCAATGAAGGGAGTGGTTCGCTTTGGAAAGAAGGGTAAATTAGCTCCACGGTACATTAGTCCCTTTGAGATCTTGCAGAAGATCGGGCCTGTGTCGTATAAGCTGGATTTACCTACATCGATGGAACGAGTTCACCCGGTATTTCATGTTTCTATATTGAGACAGTTTGTGTCGGATCCGAGTAAGGTTCTCAGTGAACCTGATATAGAGATCCTTGGAGATCTCACTTATGTGGAACAGCCAGTGCGGATCATTGACACCCAGATTCGAAAGCTGAGAAACAAGGAGATACCAATGGTGAAAGTCCTGTGGAACCACCACAACCTAGAAGAGTGCACCTAGGAGACACGAGAGTCGATGCTCCAGCAATATCCCTATCTGTTTTAAGGTTTGTTTTTCCCCTTGTTTATGTGTTTATGTGTTTAGTTGTTTGAGGAACATTCGGGGACGAATGTTCTTAAGGGGGGGAGAATGTAATACCCGGCTCGAGTCCAGCATCGGAATTCCTGTAGTCCGGTGGAATCTCGGGTGTCGGAACCCTCGAGAAGGGTAATATATATGTTTTCTAATGTATTTTGACTTGTTTTAAGGTTTTAAGGATAAAGGAAAATGAGGTTTTGAAAGAAAAGAGTTAAGGGAGAAAATGGCAAGTTCGGCCGCCGAAGGTGACTTTCGGCCGCCGGACCTTGCATGGTTTTGGATTCACGTTTGGCCGCCGAAGGTGGTCTGGCTAGCCACCTATAAAAGGGCGCCAAGGATGATATTTTGCTTCCATCTTCAGCCAGAGGTGAGTCCAACACCCTCCCTAGTTGACTTTCATGATCTTGCTCAAATCTTGTAAGGTTTTGAAGAGTTTTCATGTGTTTTTGAAGGTTTTGAGAGTTTTGAGCAAAAGAACCAAGTTTTTGAAGTGTGGAGAGTTGTAAGGAGATTTCTCCATAGCTCCACGTTAGGATCACTTGATCTCTTGTTTGGAAGAGGTAAGCAAAGATCCAGAACCTCTTTTACTGATTTTTGAAGGTTTTATGGGAGTTGTATGGATAGTAAGCATTAATAGGGTTTTGGTTGAGGTTTTGCATGATTTTGTGTTTAAGCATGTGTAAGTGTTGTTTGATATGTTTCTTGGGGTGATAAGTTAGTTTTAGGCCCTTTTATGCATGTTTTTATGGTATGTGCTAGTTGGGAGTAGTTGATATGCATGTTGGAGAAGTTTGGGGGAAAGTTTGCATGAAACAGAGTAGGGTTCTGCCCAACGGGCAAAACCAAGTTCGGCCGCCGAAGGAAGGTTCGGCCACCGAACCCCTTGTGGAGGCAGTTTTGGCTGCCAAAGCTTGCCCCCGAAAGCTAGGCTTTCGGTTTAGAAAGGGACTTTCGGCCGCCGAAAGAGGGAGTTCGGCCGCCGAAAGTGTGTGAGTTTCATCTCTGGACGAGACCTTCGGCCGCCGAAGGTGCCGCCGAACATGCATGAGTTTCGTCTCTGGAGAGGGGTTTCGGTCGCCGAACCTGCCGCTGAAAGTGCCCTGTCCAGCTTTCTTTTGCATGTTTTATGTGATTGTTTGGGGATCGTTTAGAGGGTTTTTGGGGAGTTTCTTAGAGATGTTCTTGAGGTAGTTTGGTCCCTCATTTGAGTCCACCTGTGTAGGTACGGACCAGAGGAACCCCAGAGAGCAGCAGTGAGCACTGCTTCAGAACCTGCAGAGGTAGTACAGAGTCAGCCAGAGGTGAGTGAAACTTCTCTTTTCAGAACTAAACTGCTTTAAGCATATGTCATGCATCATAATGAGTATAGTAGGATGATTGCATTAGTTTCACGAATATGACGCATTGCATAATACGATGAGTATGAGGCTGTGGATAGACCAAGGCGACTCCAATAGCCCAAGCTCTGTTATAAGACCTGGCCGGGCCAGGCAGCCATCTGTAGGTAAGACCTGGCTAGGCCAGGCAGCAGAGATAGTAAGACCTGGCTGGGCCAGGCAGGCAGAGTTGTAAGACCTGGCCGGGCCAGGCAGACTAAGGTTGTAAGACCTGGCTAGGCCAGGCATCCTTTCATTGGGATTTTTGGTGGTCATGTCTATCCCTGAGATGATGTGCTGTAGTGCATTTCATGAGATCATGTTTTCAAATTATGGTTTATAGTTCTGCTCATTGGGCTTGTATAGCTCATCCCTCTCCCCTATCCCCTAGGTTTGCAGGTTCAGAGTCCAGAGGGAGTCCAGCAGGGTATGGAAGAAGAAGAGTTATGTAATAGCTAGTGTGGACATGTATATATATACAAAGATTGTAGTTGTGTAATAAGATGTATAGATGTGTGCTTGATCAGTTAGAGTTATCCCTTGTTGTATATACATGGTCAGTTTATGTTTCTTTTATTGTTAATGTATATGAGAAAACCAGGCTTAACATTATGAGTTGATAGAACAGCAATAGTGCATGCACAGGTTAAGCCCTGGAGGAAAGAAAAGTTTTAATGGTTTCACAGAAAATGTATGATCATGTATGGGATTTCACAAGTACACAGACAGTATAGCAGGCTTACTACGGGTCCCGGCGACCTTAAGTCGATCTGGATCCTAGTGCCGGTAGCGGTTCGATTTCCGGGCTGTTACATAGAAAGCCACCAAGGAGTAGTGATGACAGACCAGCGTCTGAAGAAGATTCTACACAGACCGAAAACCTCAGGTCAGATGCTGGCTTGGTATATTGAAATTAGTCCTTATTGTCTGGAATACCGACCTCGAACAACTATAAAGTCTCAGGCCCTGGCTGACTTCATAGCAGAGTGCTCATTCAATGAAGAACAGAAGGAAAGGGGTGAGTCGCCTTCGGAAAAACCAGAAAATGAGGGAGAAGGGCAGTCCTCTAAAGAATTTAATTGGAAGTTGTACGTGGATGGGGCATCAGGCGCTAGGGGCAGTAGAGCTGGAATAATGTTGAAAGGACCCGGGGAGTTTAAGGTCTGCTACGCCCTGCGCCTAGAATTCAAGACCTCCAATAATGTGGCAGAATACGAAGCCCTAATAAATGGGATGCTGGTAGCGATGGAGGTAGGGGCAACCGACCTTGAAGTGAATAGTGACTCCCTACTGGTGATCAATCAGGTAACAGGGGCGTATCAGGCCAGAGACCCTACCATGCAGAACTACCTAACAAAGGCAAGGGCTATAGAAGCCGAGCTCAGGAATAAAGGGATCATAGTCAGGTATCAGAGAATACCTCGAGAGGAGAACAAAGAGGTGGACTTGCTCAGTCGGTTGACCAAAGAAGAACTAGAACAACTTCCCGATGAGGTATACATACAGCATGTCAGCACGCCTGCTTTTAATAAAACAATCACTGTATTTCAGGTGGAGCAAAACCAGGATTGGATGACCCCGTACCTGGAGTACCTAGAAAAAGGAACGCTCCCCGAGGATAAAGATGAGGCAAAAAAGATAGCAGCTCGCGCCGCTAACTATCAGGCAGTAAGGGAGACTTTGTACAGAAGGGGGAAATCCAGCCCGTGGCTCCGATGTTTGAGCCCAGAGGAGGCAATAAAGGTGATGGAAGAAATACACAGGGGAATGTGTGGAGCTCATGAAGGAGCAGGAACGCTGGCTAATAAGATATTCAGACAAGGGTACTACTGGCCCACTGTCAAGAAGGAGGCAGAAGAGTTTGTCCGGAGGTGTGATGTATGCCAGAGGTTTGCCAACGCCATCAATGTCCCAGCCACTCCTCAGTCCAGCATATCCAGCCCGTAGCCGTTCTCACAATGGGGAATAGACATCCTGGGACCATTTTCCAAAACCACAGGGCAGAAAAAATTTGTGGTGGTGGCTGTGGAGTACTTCTCAAAATGGCCAGAGGCGGAGGCAATCCCCACAATCACAGCCCGCAAGATGATAGACTTCGTATGGGGGAACATCATCTGCAGGTTTGGTGTACCTAGGGTGCTCATCTCAGACAACGGCAGACAATTTGACTGCAGCGTCTTCAGAGCATTTATGGCAAACATGGGTATATGGCACAAATTCTCCTCAGTAGCTCACCTTCAAACCAACGGCCAGACAGAGGTCACCAACCGAGCTATCCTCCAGGGATTGAAAAAACGGCTAGATGGAGCAAAGGCGAACTGGGCGGAAGAGCTCAATAGCATCCTGTGGGCACTCCGAACTACCCCCAGGACGTCCATTAAAGAAATGCCTTTTGCACTCGCATTTGGCACTGAAGCCGTAGTCCCAGTCGAGTTACAAGTCCCCACACACCGAGTCCAGTTCAATAGTGAAAGCACTAACGACGATAAATTGAGAAGTAACTTGGATGCCCTGGAGGAAGTCAGGGAGGAAGCTCAAATCCGTACTGCCGCTTATCAGCAAAGAGTAGCCCGATATTACAATCAAAGGGTCAGGGAAAGAAACCTGAAGGTAGGGGACCTGGCCCTAAGAAACCTGGAAGCTACAGGAAAAAGAGCGGCGGTAGGCAAGTTGGCACCGACCTGGGAGGGCCCATTCAGAATAGCAAAAGTGGTCAAGCCAGGGGTATATCGAATTGAGGATATGCAGGGAAACCTTGAGCCTTACGCCTGGAATATCCAGCACCTAAAGAGGTACTTCCCTTAAAATATTTGTAATGAGAATTCTTGTATTCTGAAAACATGAATAAATGGAGTAACATTACTATTTGACAAAACAATGTTATCTTTATTACTATGAGTATTAACCCTCTCTGAAAAAGAAAAAAGAACAGATCCCAGAAGATCTCAGTAAGGTAGGTGTCCGGGCTTCCAACGTGCCCCACCACCACAAAATCGGCTGAGATGACGAAGCGACAATAAGGCCAATGAACCCAAATCTTACAGGAGACCTCAAGGAAATACAAGACCAGGATCCCCTAGATCTCCTGGCAAAAAGGCCAACGGCCGGCGAAGATCTCAAAGATCTCCCGAAGCAAAAACAGCCGGCAAAGATCTCAAAGATCTCCCGGAGCAAAAGACGGCCGTTGAGATCCCCGAGATCTCCCAGAGCAAACAAAGACAACAGTATGCGGTGACAACATGCAAAAACAACTCATGAAAGCACAATAATGGGCCCATAATCACCAAGGAAAAACCACATCCTGACGTCCCAAAGGAGCTCGGGACCTAAAGAGCAAGAGACTCTGATCTCGCAACCAAAAGAGGCAAAGTGTCTTGCGGACCTCAAAAAGATACCAAGGCAGAAATAAAAAGCCCAAATCCGAACTCGGATTACAAACTATTAAGGCACCGACCTCCAAAGTTAACTGAGGGCATTAAGCCAGCTCAGCTAACCTAGAGGAAGATCTAAACAACAAAGAACCCAGCCAAGGCATACCCGAGAGCTGAATCATCAGACGAAAGACGACAAAGGGCCAAAAGCACCGACCTGAAAACACGAGCTTAGAAAACCAAGCAAAAGAAAGCCAGCCCTGCTCATCCCCTTAAAAAGGTACATGATCCATTTTACTCCGATTATACAAAGGTTGTACTCCTGAAATCGTATGCATGAAGTAATGAAATGAAAATTGAGGACGACTGGTCAACTGTAAAAAACTGAGCTCAGGCTGAGGACCTAATAGGGTCAGAACCCGTAAAGGAGCAACAGCTCAGAGTCTTATCCCTACGGAAAACCCAGCTCGGAAAAAGCTTGCAGACGAGAAGCCCCCAGTGAAATTGAAGAAATTTGCAAGCCAGGAGCCAAGTCTTGGGCTAAGTCTTCAACCCTAGTTAGCTTAAAAGCAAGCGATAACTCGGTAGAGTATTAAAAAATAGACAAAGACAAAAACAATTCAAGCGCAAACACAAGACAGGAAATAACTCAGGTATGAACATGAAGTAATAGACAGTAATAAATTTTCATTAAAAGAAAAGTATATTACAGCTTATTCTCATCACCTACGCGGGATAGAAGGAAGACCGTCCCTAAAGGACTTACATGCTTAGGGGCGCTATCATCTACATAATCTGCATTTATACTATCTACATTGTTGATTGTGGGAGACCCAGCACTCTATGGCTCAGGCCTCCCAGTACCCTCAAAAGGAGATTCAAGCCGGATAAAAGAGAACCTTCAACGACAACAGATGGGATACGACACTTGGCAAATTCAGTAGTGTTGTCGCCCTTTTGCTTACTTAAAGTAGCACAAGAAATCCGATAAAGCATTCTGAAGGGCAATAGAACAAGAAAGCATTGACGGCAGCTTGACTGAGCGCAGCAGATCTCTGTTTCTCATAGCACAAGCGCTCTACATCAAAATCGACAGCAAGCTGATCATCTTCACCATTCCCAGCAAGGAAATCCTGACACGAATCTACCACGACCTACTTTATATTACATGTGTGAGCCGCATTTTGTATTCCACAATAAACTTCAGAAATCATGTTATTCCTTGAATCTGAGTCAGGAGCAGGAATCAGAGACACCACGAGAGCATCCTTTTTCTTCTCAAGAGGAAGGAGGACAGAAGCCGGTCTCCCAGAAGCCCGGGACTCCTTCAGAATGGGAATCGGGGCAGGCACTTCGATAAGGGAAGGACGCTTGCCCCCGACCTCCTCCGCTACACTCCCGCCATATGCAGAACCGGACTCCCTCTCCTCTGTAACCTGAACACCCTTAACTGGGCCCCCCTGAACATTCCCCCCAGGCACGTAATACCCGGCTAGACTCCGGTATCGGAATTCCTACCGTCCGGTGGAATCCCGGATGTCGGAGACCTCTAGAAGGGTAGAATCATGTTTTATAAAAATGTTTTAATGTGATTTATGATTTTAGCATGAAATTAAATGAGTTTTTGCATGAAAATAGCATTGGAGGAAACCCAGGTTCGGCCGCCGAACATGCATGTGTTTTGGAGGCACGTTAGGCCCCCGAAAGCATGAGTTAGGGAAGTCCAGGTTCGGCCGCCGAAAGTCAAGTTCGGCCGCCGAACATTGCATGGATGCGGAGGCACATTCGGCCCCCGAACGTGGCCTGGCCAGCCACCTATAAAAGGGGCACTTAGCCGAAATGGGCGAGCTTTCTCCCATTTTCGGCCACAGCAAGCTTCCGACCTCCCCTTTGCAACTCTTGTGTTCTTCTTCCAAATCTCTTCCATTTTTCTTGAGTTTTAAACTCACATTGCAAGTTTTGAGCATTTAAACCAAGTTTTGGAGCTTTGGAAACTCAGGAGCTCATTTGCTTGGATCTCTGAGTTTAGGTCGTCTTTCTCTCGATCTTCAAGAGGTAAGAACCGATCTTAAGCTCAATGCATGTTTTTAACAAGTTTTAAGTAGATTTATGGGGTAGAAATGCATGTAGGATATATGTTGAGTTTATGGGTTAATATTGATGTTTTGGACAATGTGGCTTGTTTGAGTATGTTTGAAGTGTTGTAGTTGGGGTATTTGATGTTTTAAGGCCCCTAGGAACTTGTATGCATGTTTTGGTTGAGATATATGCATGATTTGAGGTTTTGGGAGGCAAGGGGTTCATATGAACCAAGTTTCTGCCCTTCTGGCAGAAACCAGGTTCGGCCGCCGAAGGGAGTTTCGGCCGCCGAACCCCTTTGTGGAGGCAGCATTCGGCTGCCGAAGCTTGCCCCCGAAAGAGGACTTTCGTCTCTATCTGGGACTTTCGGCCGCCGAAGGTGCCGCCGAAAGTGCCCTGTTCAGCCATTTCATGCATGTGTCTCTATGATTATTTCATGATGTTTTAGGGGGTTTTTGGGGAGTATTTTAGAGTTATGTTCAAGTATGTTTGGTCCCTCATTTGAGTCCACCTGTGTAGGTTCGGACCCGAGGAACCGAGGACCCCAGCAGTGAGTTCAGCTGCTTCGGTGTTGTCAGAGTCAGCCAGAGGTGAGTAGGACTAAACTTAATCTTTTAAATTAAATGTTTATTCATGTTTCATGCATCATGATTATGCAATAGGATGATTGCATTAGTTTTCACGAATATGCCGCATTGCATCGATTGTTGTTGATGTGGGTGAATGTCGGATGACCCAATTAGTCCATGACAGGAAGACCAGGCCCCATGCTACAGGCCTGGCACAGAGTAAGGAAAGACCAGGCCCCATGCTACAGGCCTGGCACAGAGTAAGGAAAGACCAGGCCCCATTCTACAGGCCTGGCACAGAGTAAGGAAAGACCAGGATCCCATTCTATGGTCTAGCACGGTTATGGGACTCGAAGACCAGGAGCCCAGAGGAGGCCCTGGGGAAATGGTAAGTAATGTATGTTCTGACAGGAAAGACCAGGACCCCATTCTACAGGCCTGGCACAGAGTTAACTTGGACTAATTGGTGACACGTTCACCCAACCCTTATGTGAATTGTCTGTGTTATGATGCATTTCATAGAGCATAGTGTTAATGGGTTTTATAGTTCTACTCACTGGGCTTTTAGCTCACCCCTCTCCCTTTACCCCCAGGTTTGCAGGTACAGGATATAGCAGGAGTCCGGATAGAGTAAAGAAGTCATGTTTATGTAATAGCTAGTAATGGACATGATCGAATTGTAATGTAAAGTATTAATCAGTGTAGTTATGTAATGATGTTTATGGATGATAGAGGAGTGCTTGACCATAGATTGTTGTATCCCTTTTAATACATGATCTTAGAGATTTTTATGATGTTTATGTAAACCAGCTCAACATATGTTATGTTACCCTTTGGGGGTACTGATGAGATCCCACAGAGGGATCAATGTTATGTTAATGTTTTTACAGGTTGAGTTTGGTTGATGTTATGGAAAGAAAATTTTAAATTTTTATGTTTGTAGTTGATCATGTATGGGATTATACAGGTTTACAGGTTTCATGTCAGGCTTGCTACGGGTCCCGGCGGCCTTAAGCCGATCTGGATCCTAGCGCCGGTAGCGGTCCGATTTTCGGGTCGTTACAATATTAGTCTCGCGTGCAAGGACCTTCACCTCAGCCTGAGTGATCGAGCTCGACGAGCTGCAGCTTGGCGACCTTGAAGATTTAACATTTCGAGGGCCTGGCTTTGGAGCTCGGAAAGGAGGCCGAAAAGACGACTTGGACGATCTTACTTCAGCCATGTGTTGGGAGGTCTCCCCCCTCGATCGCACCACTGAGGAGGCGCCCGAGGTGGTATTCATGTCTTACCAGGAGAGCACAAAATTCTTAGAGGGCTTAATCTGATCCATTTTCATTTCAAAAGCTGCAAAAAAAAAAAAATCCAAAATCGGGGCAAGTCAGATAACTTCTCAACGAAAATCATAAAAGCAAGATTAAAACGGGACTCCAGGAGGGACAAAATAATGAGATCTTTGGTCCATCTTGACCCTCCTGAAGAAGACGATGAACAGACACGCCGTAGGCGTGAACCCCCAGCTCAGACAAGTAGACTCGAAGGAAGGCAAAATCAAGCTCACATCATTCTGAGAGTCTATTAAACCAGAAGGATGAAGGGCGAGGAGAACGATTCTCCCCTTTCGGCAAGGGGCACTAACGTTCAAAAGGGGAACATCCGGTATTTTCTGGGAATGAAGTTTCAGATGTTGGACAGGGTGATACTAAACTCTAGGTTGCCTACATCCGAGAGATTAGAGCTATCCCAGGTAAAAGAAGAAACGTACCGTGGAAATAAAGACAGGGGAACGCAGATAGCAGCGTGCACGAATGACCGAGAAAAGCAGAGACTGGGAGAAGACGAGGAAGATTTGGAAATCGATATGACGATAAGGTGAAAGGGTGTTCTGATGCAAGCTATATTTAGACGACGCGGTCATAATGATTCTCGGTATTTACCCCCTCACCAGTCGGGCAATAACTGATGAGAAGGTAAAGGGGCATTTGATGACCGCTGGGCTTCTCCATCCCATCAAGAGGCCGGGCCGATAGTAGCAGCTCACAACCAGGAGGCTCCTAAGCCCTCAAATAAGCCGGGCCCAACCCGTTCATCCTCCAGACTGGACTTCTATTTAAGTCACTTGATCAGACCAACCCAACCCAGTTCAGCTTTAAAGCCAGACCTTCCTGAGTTCCGGTCCGTTTCCCTCAAACCCGGGCACGGGAAGAAATGATTGCGAGTCCAGTCATTTCGCAGCCCTCTCCACTCACGTGCCGAAGGGAATTAAATGCTTGTCTGATACAGGGATGGTCCTGAGGTCATCTATACGTACGAACCTGCAACAAGGGGTAGAGGGTGCTGTAGCGGAATGGCCATCTCGCGTGAGGAAAGGAAAGAGTATAAAAGGGAGGAGATACCCTCCTTTAGGGCTAAGTTTTTTCCTAAGTTCACAAACTCATTGTAAAACCCTATTTTCTGGATCTTAGATCATCATAAAGTATTTATAATTAAATTATATTAATTATAATTTTATAAAATTATTAAATAAATAAATAATAATACTGTAAAATAATAAAAACTTTTTATATGGTCTTTTATTATAAAATTATTGCTATACAGTAAAAGTGATTTTTTTAATTGTCTAAACTTTTTTTATGGTGT
Organism: Manihot esculenta; assembly: GCF_001659605.2. Lineage (NCBI taxonomy): Eukaryota > Viridiplantae > Streptophyta > Magnoliopsida > Malpighiales > Euphorbiaceae > Manihot > Manihot esculenta. Next base: position 2,277,247 of record NC_035164.2, on the reverse strand, counting down.
CTACTAAAATTTTATAAATATATTTTTAATATTTTATTTATTATTAAAATAAAAAATAAAATAAAATTTTTATTACAATATTAATAATATAAAATATTAAAAAATAATAGCACATTAAAAAATCATATAATAGTGATAATAAATTATATAAATAATAAATTATATAAATAATAAATTATATTTATTACATAAATAATAAATTATATTTATTACATATACATGAATCATTATTTTATATAAAAATAAAATTATAAATATATAAAAATTCATAAATATATTTATATTTTATAAATATTTAGAATTAATTGTATCATTTATTAATTTTCATAATTTATTTAATTATTTCCATTCCCACAGGTTCTCATAACAATATTACAGCAAATAACTTGACAAATCAGCACGTGAATGTTTTCAAACAAGTACAACAATGCCTTACAGAAGTTAATGACAAATATAAAGCTACACTTGATAAACATAGATGTTTCAAGTCCTTCAATGCCGGCAACCAAGTTATGGTGTATTTATGTAAGGAGCGTGGTAGTGGATAGAAAAAGCTTGACGTCGAGAAGATTGGTCCATTCTGGATCATTCAGAAGATTAATGACAATACTTATATTCTTGACATGAAAATTTTCAAGACGTTTAACGTGGCGGATCTATTTCAGTACTATGTTGCTGATGAAAACTCGAGATCGAATTCTTTATAAGTGGAAAGGAATGACACGGAGCAATTAGTTTTGGATTTTACGGCAGACTTGAACCGAACCTAATTTTTGCTGTCGACATCCGATGGAGACCTACGATAACTTTTTAAAAAAGAAATTACTCGACTTTTAAAAAAGAAATTACTCGACTTTTAAAAGTGTGATGAGGGCCACAGACCTAGTCATAAAGTTCGATATGAAAATTTCATCGTATAGGTATTAATTTTACATTTTAATTATTTTTTTAGATATTTTTATAATTTTGCATATTACAAATTTTTTCTATTATAAATAGATTTAACTATTAAAACCCACTTTTCAATCTTTAAAAAATTTTTAATAAAATTTTTCATATTCTAGTCTATCTTTCTCTTATATCGTTTTAACCGAACGATATTGATTAAAATTATTGATGGAGTCTAATTAGTCATTTATCACTCGACCAAAATTAAACCTAAGAAATGTCAAATCTTCTGAGTTGAGACAGCAAGAATCCATTTTATTCAAATTCCTTATGCCCTTTTGTCCCTGTTCAAAGTTTTAAGGGATAGATGTTTCTTTAAACCTTAAATTGTAAGTAAGGGAATTTTTATACGCAATTGAGCTTATGCACAGTCATTCAATAAATTAATAATTAATAAACATATTAAAAGTTATTACAGATTTTATATTTAATTACATTCTATTAATTGAGTATATAAAAAAAATTTTCTTTTTACTAAAATTTGACTTTTATATTTAATCAATTCGGCACTGTTTTCCAATAATAGTTAAGTGCTTTTCAGATAATAAATTTTAATTATTTCTATAAACCACAGTACAAATATTTCATTTAATAATTATTAAACTTATTTTCATTTGTGAATCCCATTTGAAGTTTAAATTCCAATATCACAATCATATAAATAATTTTATTTTTCTATCTCAAATAATAAATTTGGTATTGATTTAACCACAAATTAATTCCAGTTTGGGGAAAAGTAAATTGCCCAAATTAGAATTAAAATTCTATTAACATATCAGGATTGGCAAAGCTTAATTTGGGTTCATGATAAAAGTCTTGGTTTCTCCTTTAACCCAGCCAGCATGACCATGAGGTTATAATTATAACAAGGATAGGCCTATTTTGCTTTGGTATTTTGTAGAATTGAAGTTGAGCTATTTTTGTTAACGGCCTAATTTAGTGTTCAAAGAAATGAGCCCATTTTCATATGGGCCTGGATGTATTAGGGGTAGATTGCATTGAATGATCGCTCAATTTAAATAATTACAAATTAAATTTTAATCAATAATAGATAATATGTAATAATTTAATTAATTAATTAATTAAAATTTCTCCTAATAAAAAAAATTAAATAATGAAACAAATTTAATTATACTAATAAGAAAGAATATGTGAATAAATAGTTTTAAAGAAAAAAAATAATAGTGATGAGTGTCGAATCTATCAATTATAAATATTTTGTTTTTAATTCAATAATTATTATAAATAAGGTAAATAAATATCAATCTCCTAAAAATTTAAATTTATTTATTTAAAAAGTCAAGTGAGAAGAGAGTAGAAAAAGAATTGTTAAAATAAAAGGAAAGAAAAGAAAATTTTAATTGGAAATTTGGTTTTAAAAAAACTTGAGAAAAAAATATGTGTGATGGATTAATTAAAAACTCGTAATTCAAGTTATAAGGTTTATTAGTTGATATTAATTCAAAAAGTAATTTACTTAATTTTTTATTACTGATTAATGTTCAAACAAGTGAATCTAATTAATTTTTCTTTAAAATTAAATTAATTTATAAAGTACTAAATTAATTCATAATTAATTAATACTCAACAAGCGTATAAATTTAATTAATTAATCATTTAAAAAAATTAAAATTTAATTAATAATTATAAACAAATTATTTAAATCAAAACACTAGATTAATTAGTATTTGTATTAATCAATTATTCAATTAATTAATAATATGTTATTTAGTTAGGATATTTAATAGCGCTCTTAGTTTTGTTAATAGAAAAAGTAAATGTAATGTCGGGTAGATTTGAAATTTGTCAAATAATAGACAAAATTAATTAATATCCTACCGACCAACAACTTTTCAAATAGCAACTAAATGCTAAGCCATTACAGCAACATAACCGATCAAGCAATATCCCACTACTTTACTAATTAAGCAACATGACCCACATTTTTAACAGTCTCGTTAAATTTTGTTCTTACAATAATTTTAAAAATAATATTTAGTATTTTAACTTAATCGATTGATACTGTGACTGATTTAATTTAATTGATCAAATAATATTTATTAAACTTTTAAATTTGAAAAATTAATAATTTTATAATTTTATTTAAATTTTAAATTACGTTGAATTATATAAATACTGTTGTGATTAATAAAATCTTAAAACCGTTCAGTTTCAATTATATTTATTGTTTTATATAAGTTTGTAATAATAATAAAATCTGGAGTTTTCACTTCTCCATCTCTTATTAGATGTAATATATATTGAGCACATGTTTAATTTGAAAATAAAAATCGATAACTATTTTTATCAATATTCATTTATTAGATGTAATATATATTGAGCACATGTTTAATTTGAAAATAAAAACTATCAACTACTCGTATCTATATTCATTTATTAGCTGTGAGCAGTATTCGATTCAAATAAAAATAAATAGTATTTGATTCAAATTAAAAAAATTAATAAAATAAAATTAATTTAAAATTTTAGTTTAATTTTTTATTTATTTCAATTTAATTTAATTTTTAATTTTAAAAATTTTAATTATTTTAATTCGATTTAATTTTAATAAATAAAATAAAAAAATCAAATTCAATTGAATTGAATTTTTAATAATATATAAAAATTAAATTATATTAAAATTAAAATATTTCAATTAAATTTTAAAATATTAAAAATAAAATTTAAAAATAAAAAATTTATTAAAAATTTAAACCAAATTAAATTAAATTAAATTAAAACATTCAATTCGATTTAATTTCTAATTAAAATCGATTTTATTTTTATAAATATTAAAATTTTAATTTTTAATTTATGTAGTCCGAACCGACAGTCTTGCGTCTATAAATGCGAATTGCGTCTATAAATACGAATGAAGTCTTGGCCCTGTAATGGACACATGATTGCTATCTCTCTAATTTTGGTATTGCAAACTTGCAATGGAACTTGGAAGTATCCTTCAGTTTCTTGAGAACAAGACCATTCTTCTCACTGGTGTAACTGGGTTTCTTGCTAAGAGTATTCTCTCTCTATCTACTGCAAACTGAGCATTTATTTTTCGGTTTAGTTCTTAGTTCATGCTATATATATTAAAATTGTTTTTATAAATTTATCTTCAGTTTTTGTAGAGAAGATATTGAGGGTTCAACCAAATGTGAAGAAGCTTTATCTTCTATTAAGAGCTGCAGATGCTACTTCTGCTAGTTATCGCTTCCACAGCGAGGTAATTATATAAGGTCTTCCAAATGTTTGATCTTATTCCTGTTACTCTTTCATACCTTTTCATAATTTTTCCTTTTATTGTATACATCTTTAACATTAATGCAGGTGATAGGGAAGGACTTGTTTAGAGTTGCAAAGGAAACACTGGGTGCAAATTTCGATGCGATTATATCCAAAAAGATTATTGTTGTTTGTGGTGATGTCTTTTATGGGGACTTGGGAATTAAAGACTCTTCTTTGAGAGAAGAGATGATGAATGAATTGGATATTGTACTTAATTTTGCAGCCACTACCAAATTTTATGAAAGGTAAATTATTTCTTCTTCTTCTTCTTCTTCTTCTTCTTCTTCTTCTTCTTCTTCATCCGCTTGTGGTGCAGATACGACATTGCATTCGGCACCAACACAATTGGACCTAAGAATGTTATATGCTTTGCCAAAACTTGCCTAAAAGTGAAGTTATTTGTCCAAATATCTACTGGTTAGTCTCAAATTGCTTTTAATCTGACATTTCTAATGTTGTATTGACTGCTAATCCACAATGGGGAAATGTGTTTTCAGCTTATGTCTGTGGAGAAAGTTCAGGACTCATACCAGAAAAACCTTATCGCTTGGGAGAGACACTTAATGGTGTTTCTGGGCTAGACATTGATTATGAGAAGAAACTGATTGATACAAAATTAGATGAACTCAGAGCTCAGGGAGCTACAGAAACAGAAATTAAACATGCCATGAAAGATATGGGCACCGAAAGGTAATTAATTACATTAATTGATTAAGATAAATCATCATCCATTAAAATCAGTTAATTTCGGACACTTGTAATTTTGAATTCACAAATCTTATAATTTCTAGAGCAAAGAGATATGGATGGCCAAATACTTATGTGTTCACAAAGGCTATGGGAGAAATGCTTATAGGAAACATAAAAGGAAATCTTGCTTTGGTGATAATACGTCCCTCTATGATTACTAGTACTTTTAAGGATCCTTTCCCTGGTTGGATTGAAGGAGCAAGGTCGGGAATCAAAATCTTTCATTTTTCATTCTTTGTATATTGAAAATTTCCAATATCTAGCTTCTTGTTCATATATATATATATGTATATATATGATCAAATAATTGTTTTTCTTTTTGTTACAGAACCATTGATGCACTGACTGTTAGTTATGGTAAAGGAAAATTGACTTTTTTTGTTGTTGATCTTGAATCAATTGTTGATGTGGTGAGCAAATTTACTTTATATTCTCTACTTCTTGCTGGCTTATTTTTGAAGACACAGTAACTAAACAGTTAATTTTACTATATTATCTTAAATATTTAACTTTACTTATTGGAATGTTGCATTTACTTTATTTTAAACATTTTTATCTAAATTAGCATAAATATTCAATTTAATCTCAATTTAAATAGAGAATTAAAATTGCTGCACTAAATCTAAAGAATAAGGTTTGATAATTTCTTGTCCACTGAGCCTTTTTCTGTTATTATTCTTTATCGGTACAAGATAAATTACTCAAACTAGTTGGTGTTGGAAAATGGAGTTTGGGACAAAGTCCCACTTTGGTTGATCAAGGATAATATTATCATGCAATATTAAGAATTAAGCAAAGTTTTAATTTAATGGGTTTATGCAGATACCAGGTGATATGGTGGTGAATGCCATAATAGCGGCTATGGTGGCTCATGCAAATCAACCTTGTGATGAAGTCATTTATCATGTGGGATCGTCACTACAAAATCCAATGAGATATTCTAATTTCAGAGATTATCTTATTCAGTACTTCACAAATAAACCATGGATGGACAAGAATGGAAAGCCAATCAAGGTCAATAAACCTACCATATTCAATAGCATCTCCAACTTCAACAGATTTATAAAGATTCGCTACTCGCCATTATTAAAGGTTTGGTAATCAAATTATATATAATGCCCATGTGTTGGCGTTGTATCTGCATTCCCATTTAATTAATTTTCAGTTGAAGTTGCTCCTTTTAAAGGTAATCTATGGGGATTGATTGACGTGCACATCACATATGCAGGTACTTGAATTGGCAAACATTGTATTCTGCCAATTTTTTTCAACACATATAACAATCTGAACAGAAAAATCAAACTTGTGAAGCAGCTAGTTGAATTATACAGACCATATCTATTTTTCCATGGAATGTAAGTAGAAGCATATTCAACTTTTAGAATGATTACTATAAATCTATTTAAGTTTTTTTTTTTTTTAAACATTATTTGCAGATTTGATGATTCCAATTTAGACAATTTACGAATCGCAGTTGGAATGAATGATATAGAGGATGATACCTTTTTCATGGATCCCAAGTCAATTGATTGGGATAACTACTTTTTAAATACTCATATACCTGGTGTGGTCAAATTTGTATTTTAACTAAAGTGCAATTGGCAGTGTAATAATATTTTGCCTTTGGACTTTTCTCTTAGCCATTAAATAAAAGTTGTTTGGATGAGTTATTACTAGTCGTTTGCCCGCAGGTGCGAGTATTAAATTTTTTTATATTATTATTAATTATATGATATTATTTTATACAATAATATTTCTTTTCATATAAATTAACTCTATTTATTAAAAAAATAAAATATATTTTTTTAAAATTTTAAATTCAAAAACTCAATTACAATAAAAAAATTAAAAAATTTTAGTATTTATTATCATATATTATTAATATATAATAATAAATTTTATTTAAAAAATTATATTCTTAAAAAAATAAATTTATTAGACTCTAATAGTGATAGATAGTAACGACGGTAATGATAATGACAATAGCAATAGAGGAGACAATCTTTTTTATATTAATTTTTTAAGTGATAAAATTTAACATATCAATTATATTAGATGAATAATATTTTGTAATATTACGAATGACTTTATAATAATTATGGTATAAATATATTTAATTATTAAAAAGAATAAAACCATCTCTCTAAAATATTTTAAATTAAAATTAATTTTTCGACTATTGCTAATAGGATTAAACAAGTGGACTATTGAGTAACTGCTCTTCTCGGAGGTCACAATCTCATGACTCATCCTTCAACTTCAATTTAGCTAATAAAATTAAGTTGGCTGTGAGAATAGTGTAACTATACATTTTATATTAGAATCACAATTTTACTGTTTTATTATATTTTAATTATTTATATTTATTAATTTTTTATAATTATTTGAATAAATAAAAATTTAATTTAATAATATTTATACCATTAATTCTATTAATTCTTTAATTATTTTATATTTTTATCACTGTTAATATCTTTTTATAATAATTTTAATAAATTATATGTATTTATTTTATGTAATTATTCACAATATAGAATATTTATAATTAAATTATATTAGTTATAATTTTATAAAATTATTAAATAAATAAATAATAATACTGTAAAATAATAAAAACTTTTTATACGGTCTTTTATTATAAAATTATTGCTATATATAATAATTTTAATAGATTATATGTATTTATTTTATGTAATTATTCACAATATAAAATATTTATAATTAAATTATATTAGTTATAATTTTATAAAATTATTAAATAAATAAATAATAATACTGTAAAATAATAAAAACTTTTTTATGGTGTCTACTAAAATTTTATAAATATATTTTTAATATTTTATTTATTATTAAAATAAAAAATAAAATAAAATTTTTATTACAATATTAATAATATAAAATATTAAAAAATAATAGCACATTAAAAAATCATATAATAGTGATAATAAATATAATAAAAATTATATTTATTATTAAAAAATAATAAAAAAATGAAAAATTTATATATAAATAGTGATTAAAAATAATAAATTATATTTATTATAATAAATATAATAAAAATTATATTTATTGTATTAAAAATAAAAAATAAAAAATCATATATTAATAGTGATTAAAAAATAATAAATATAATAAAAATTATATTTATTATATAAATAATAAATTATATTTATTACATATATATTAATCATTATTTTATATAAAAATAAAATTATAAATATATAAAAAATTATAAATATATTTATATTTTATAAATATTTAGAATTAGTTGTAATATTTTTCATAATTTATTTAATTATATATATATATTTATTTATTTATTTACTAATAATAGAAATATAATTATAAAGACGTATTATAAATTTAAATATATTATTTTTCATATATTATAGTTAAGAAAATAGATATATATTAATTTTTTATTAATTATTTTAAAGATATAATTTATTTTTAATTTTAATTTTTTTAATTATAAATTAATATATTATATTAAAAAATTATATATTAATAATAATAAAAAATTTAAAAGTCATATACAAATTATAATAATAATAATTTATTTTGAAAATATTAATTAAGAATATTATTAAATATAAAAATATAATTTAAAAATAAAAATAAAATATGGTATTTATCTTGAAAAAAGAAAAAGTTGAATATGGTATTTATATTCTTCTGCATAACTGACAGTAAACTTATCTTTAACATCTAAAATCAAGTATCTGAAGCCATTTGGAGACTGCTGTTAATTATCCATCCACTCTTCATCTGAAAAATCAGGCTCTTCTGGTTTCTCTATTGAGCTTGCAGCATCAGAAACTGACCCTGCAGCTGATTGCTTCTGCTTTGTAGTCCATCTAGCGCTTGCCACCAGGCTCTCAGCCAGTACAGACCAAAATGACCCTGGCGGAGGCATCCCAGGCTCAAGTGGCTCGCCCATTTCCTTGAACTTTCTGTGCCTGTGCCATGCAGCTTGTATAGTAAATGCTGCCCATGTCCTCCACTGATGAGAATAGAATCTGAACTTGTGCCTAAGCTGTTTACTGTTTAGCCTTCTAAATTGTAATGCTACAAATTTCAAGTCCTGTGCTAGGAGAGCAAATGCTTCTACTTCATTGGTGGCCTTGACAGTTCGAGTAGACGATGGATAGGGCACACGTGGACGTGGGTCCAATGCCCATGTCAGCAACTCCTCACCACAGAAGTCACCTGGACCTATTCGACACAAGTTGAGTTGTCCATTGCCGGTGTAAGAATCAAGGTGGCCTCTGATTATGAATAGCATTTGCTTCACAGGGTCACCTTCACGTACTATGCATATGCCTTGGATACATAATGCTGGCTTAAGCCTCTCGCAGATTGCATCCAACATTGTTTCATCCATTTCATCAAACAGGGGTGTCTGTGTGATTATAAAGATTAATTAACTCATGACCAAAACAATATCATCTTTAGTTAATGAAGATCGAATCAAATCGAATCGAACTTACACGTCGAACTATATCAAAGCATAAGTGGCGTTTAACCTTTCTTCGGAGATCCACTGGAAAGCTTTGAATAAGGGTTTCTTCATCAACACCTCCAGTAGCTAACCATTTATATTGATCATAATTTCTCACAGACTGCCTTAGTTCTATAGGCAGATGCCTCTGATGCATCCATTGTTCTTTATCAGCTCTCTTAATCTTCCATTCCTCTAGCCTTTTGGTTGTAGATTGGAGGTACCTCTGCCAGTATTACATTTTTATATAAATATGAAATCAATTTATAGTAATTTACAGTTATCCTGATAATAAAATGTGAAAATGCAGCTGCTCATTAATATATATATATATATATTTTTTTTTTTTTTTCTGGTGTTTGATGGAAGGACTTACTTGCATATTCCCAATAAGCAAGGCAAACAGTGAAAGTCCAATAATCCCAACGATGGTTACAAAAATATTTTCTCCAACTCGGATGCTTGTAATTAGATTTTGTCCAATAGTACTGTATGCAAACATTGAACTAAAAATAATTAGATTCCTTTTGTTTTCTCCGGCTCATAGTATGAAACTTCTGGGTTAGGTCATAATTCGATCCAATGGAAAATATATCCAAAATTCAAGCAATAAATAAATAAAATCATTCAAGTCATAGCAAGACTTGTTATTATTACCTGACATTCTTCAAACCCCACCAGAAACAGTAGAAGTACTTGTTCATGAATGCTGCACTTCCTATATTAAGTTGCAATACCCCAATGTATATGCCATATTGATAAGGGCTGTTGCCGCTCATACTTGCATTACATTGGTTTGAGATATTGGTCGACAGGAACCATTCAGACCTTCGAGGGTTTTTGACTTGCCGGCAATCAAAGAATCCATTTGGACAATGTGAATTCTCAAGATTGCAGACACTGTGCCAGCAATCTTGAATTCGTTCCAGCGAAAGCAGATAATAGCAAGCTCCTGAGACCTGTTGCAATTGAGTGAATAGACTATGTAACACAAAGTTTTTCGATCAGCCTATGAAAATAGAAATGACAGATATTAGATTGTTTTACTGACATGGGAGCCGACCATATACAGGAACAGATTATAGACGGCTCCTGTCCATGCTTTTTGTGTCACAACACCAGCAGCATCAGCAATATGCGACCAAAGTGGAAATATAAGAAAGATTCTTGGAAGGTATTGAATCATAATTAGCAACCAAATGATGTTCTTCATGTGCATGATTCCCCAGCCATCAATATTAGGAATAATAAACCAAATCAATATCTGAAGAAAAAACCCAGCATTAAACAGCAATCATGCAATAAGAAAAGTGAAAAACAGCGACCAAATTTACCAACCGGACGAAATAACCATAACTATATTATACTTTTTTGCAGATGCTATGGAAAGACTAATCTGAATATATATATATATATATATATATAGAGAGAGAGAGAGAGAGAGAGATTTCTGTTAATTTACTTGAGGAAAGGGCAAGGCAGCAATAACGTCTATCAGAAAGCCATGGCTTAGGTATCTTAATGCAATCTTTGAAGAGTTTATTACAAGCTCTCCTCTTCCGAGTACTCGGGAAGATGGTGCAACATAAGCTGTATGAAATCTGACAAATATATGAATCACATAGAAGACATCAGCTATTGATCTTATGATGGTGAGGATGATTTTGAGATTAAATGCCATGTCTATACACAAGTCTCCGCTGATGATTGGCACATAATAGAACAAAGGATCCACAAAGAGTGAAACCAAACATGCCACTAAGAAAGTCATGTTCCATTTGTAAATGGTTTGGCCTTTAGGATCCAATATCTTGTTCTTTGTAGTGTCGTAGTCCTCTGAAAACACCCTGCTCAATACTCTTTCCTTGAAGGATTTTCCTTTCTTCAATATAATACCCCTCCTTGATTTTGTTTCTGTTACTCGAGTTCCATCAGGTTTGCTGGTGATGTTCGTTGAATCTTCTACTGTTACAGTCGGCGGATTTGATTCATCAGGATCAACTTCAACTCTAAATCAGAAATGAAAAAGCAAGAAACAAAAATATTGTGCTGTTATATTCTTGAAAGCTGATAATAGTTTAGATTAATTAAGCATGCAACACTTACAGACATCAGTACGATTCTTGTACGTACTTGAATCAAAATTAGAAACCAAGTTTTGTTAAGGGACGAACCTGACAAATCTTGAACTGCCAAAACGACCCATGATACTTCTCTGGTAGTTTCAAGAACCAACGGAAGCTTGCTTGGTTTTCCGCATGCAGGGTGTTGAAATCCAATAAGCAACTCAGAATTTTATTTATTTATTGGGTTCATTTAGATGTAAACTAACTGTGAACTTCATTTGTCTGTGATTGGATGCATGGTTGGAGCAGGTACGAGGTTTGATTTGCCAGTGACGTCTAATACCACAAATTAGACAAGTAAATAATTAGGGAGGAAGGTGAAGGTTAAGAGCTCATACGCTTAAGTTGGTGAAATTTTCTTTCTTGATGATGATAGCTTCTTTAGAATGAGGAAGCAATTGGACAAGAAATTAGTCAACTTGGCTTATGTATTTGATGATACAATCTGCAGCACATGCTAAGAAGATAATCTATATATACATAATAAAGTTAGTCTCAAAAATAAATTAATCTAAGAATGATAATTGACACTCTATTTAGATTTTGATTATCTTATTATATATTATCATTAAATATAAAGTACCCTTTTATTTATTTTAGAAAATGTGACTTTTTACTAATAAATAAATAAATATGAATATTTTGTTAATATATATTTTTCGTGACAAATTCAAATTTTCCTTACAATTTTTTAGCTTTAATTTTTTTTTTCAAAAAATATAAATTTTTTAAAATTTTATTTCAGATTATAATAAGAATTGATTTAATAGAATTTTGAGTATTAAAAGATTCTTTAACCAATTTGAAACATAAAGAAAATACAGTTGCTCAATTTTTCCTAGCGCTGAATTAGGGGGAGATTATTAGTATTATTTGTAGGAAAAATGAACAAATCTAATGTTCTATAAATCCCACGAAAAACAATAAAAGTACTTTGGCAAGAAAGTTGATCTTGAACTTCCATTTATAGTAAATGAATTATATTAAATTATTTTAAAAAATTAAAATTTTTTTGAAACAGCCGGACCCAAACTGACCCGAATAACTTTTGGACCAACTTTTCACGTAGCCCAAAATGGTTAACCCAAGTTATTTAGTAGTTCTGTGCTCGCTATTATATACAATTCCAATTTCTGATAATCTTCCTGAGGGACGATCAGCTGCCGCAATTCCGCAAGCAGGCAGCTGACCGTTACACTCGGTCCCGCTAAATTTTACGACGTCCTCGTCGCAACTGAATTCACGACAATTGCTAATCAGGACCAGACTCTTTGGTATTGTGGTTAGCTAGTACCTCGGGCGGCTCCACCTCGTCTCTCACGGGTAGCCCTTTCCTCGCAGGCCCACTAGCTCCGCATAATTTGTCTGACTCAGGGTGGCTCTGATAGCAATTGAAACATTCAGGCCCAAATTGATCCAAATAACTTTTGAACCCACTTTCCACGTAACCCAAAATGATTAACCCAAGATATTTAGTAGTTCTGTACTCGCTATTATATACAATTCCAATTTCTGATAATCTTCCGATGTGGGACGATCAACTGCCGCAATTCCGCATGCAGGCAGCTGAGCGTTACATTTTTATTATTATTAATTTTTTGTAAAATTTTGATTTCAGGGAAAAAAAATCTTTCCATCAATGATTAGATGAAATACCTTGAACTTATATTGCTAAATACATTGTTATGACAAATACACATATTAGGAATACACCCATTTATAATTGTAAAGAAATACAAAAAATTTAATGTTATTTGACAGTAAAGTTTACATATCCACGTGCAAAATATAAATAAAATTTCACTATGATAAAAAAAAATAATACGATTTGATAAGCGGTTGTCGAAGCCGTAAAAAATAAACCTATTAGACAATCAACAATAAACTTGTAGATAGTGGCAATAGGGTCGAACTACAGAGAATTGATACCAATGATTTTCCTAATAATGACTAGGTCAAGTAAATAACAAGTAAATAAAAGAGGGGGGTTTGATTTGATGAATTAAAACTAAATAGTAAAAGAAATCAATAATTTAAAGATGAGTAAATCAATAAGAGAAAAGCTTCTAGTTGAAGTATGGATCTTTTTCAGATTGTTTAGAATTGATCATTGATTCTTTAATACTCCTATTTATCTCAACAAATTAGTTTAGGATGTGGAAGACGCTTCTCACAATCCAAATTCCTCCTTAGTTCTAGTTTGATTAGGAAACGTTCGCTAATCAAACACTAGTTAACAAGTTGCCAAGGAACGTCCTTGGGGCCTTTGGCATCGAACAACTGTTGACTGCATTAAGACTTAGAGAAACCCAATTCTATCCTTGCCAACCGCGTGGTCAAGTTTAGATTATGCAATTTGATTAAATGTGTATTTGAACAACCTAAGCAATTACGGACCTAAATCATTCAAACAATATTACTTAAGCAATTTAAAAGCAATGGGCCCTTATTGATTCTAAAAGCAAAGTAATAATTATGGAAAGCTCAAATTGCATAAATATTGATAATAAATAGAAGTTTAACTATGGAGATTTAAATCTCCCAATTCATCACAAAATCTGAAATTCACCAACTTCAACTAGAAAAGGAGGAATTTAGCCACTCATGGTGGACTAAATACACAAAAAGATGAAAAGAAAAGAAAAAGGAAAGAGGCTGCAGAGTTTCTGGCGAGGGAGAAGATGCTGACTAGCTGATCAGAAGATGCTCCTTTGCTGGTTTGGAGGTTGCTCTTTTATAGCTGAAGAATTCCATCCTTCTAGGGTTTTGAAATCCCTTTTTAATTTGACTTGTGATTCCTCTTTTGATGTTGAATTTAATTGCAACTAGAATTCCTTAAGTGAGAAACTCTTTTGTGGCTCTTGGAATTGTTTTGGTAGTGATTGAGTTGGATTTGGACTTCTGAAAACTCAAAATTCGGTTTCCTGAACAATTTCCCGCTCTGCTGTATTTTCTGCTGTCATTGTGATCGGAGCAGTGATTTGGGCAAATCACTGGTCCAATCACTTTCTGCAAGTCTGTGCTATCTCTGCTAGTGATCTGGGCAGTTTCTGCGAGTGATTTGACCAGTTTCTACGAGTGATTTGGGCAAATCACTGACCCAATCACTTCTGCCTGTTGCCTCCAGGTTTCTGCTTCAGCTTGATTTGGGCAGTGATTTGGGCAAATCACTGACCCAATCACTTTTTTGTCATTTTCTGCACTTTTTTTCCATTTTTTCAATTTCTTCCTTTTCTGTAAAAACAAGGTAAAAACCATAAATTAAGCTAAATAATGTGTAAATAAACAATAATAAAGATCATAAAAATGTGGCTAAATTATGCTTGATCACGATTTCTCAAAAAATTATATGGTTCTGTGTAAATATTGTATTGAGAATTTTAAAAAAATACACCGACATTAGAGTTAAAAATATCTTATTTTTTTACTATAACTTTTTTTTTTTTGTGAAGGTGGGCAGGCCACCATTATTTTTTATTTATTTGAAACGAATGTAGGGCGTACCCATACAGTCAGAAAGTACAATGCCTTTCAACAACTGAGGCAGAGATTTAAAGGAAAAAAACAAATAGATCTCATGGATAATCTGCTCAAAAGAGCCAAATAATGAGCCGCCTTGTTGCCCTCTCTGAAATTATGATGGACCGAAGAAGAATTAATAAGCAGTCTAATATCTTCAATCATCTTGTTCGTTGTTGAGGATGAGCAGTTCAGAGCTGATATTAAGGCCATTGAGTCCGTTTCCACTTGCAAATTAAATAATTGGTGGCTATGACACCACTCCAAACTAACTTTCAAAGCACACATCTCTGCAGCAAGAGCGTTAGTTGCCTCTAAAGAAAAGGAGATAGCTGCAACAAAGGAACCAAATTCATCTCTTATAATTGCACCTCCTGACGAGAAAGATGGAGTGAAGGAAGCATCGATATTAAGTTTCAAAAAACCAGTTGCTGGTTTTTTCCAATAAACCAGCATGGGCTTCAAATTCTGCAAACCGAATCCATCAGGAAGAATATCTGACAATTGTGGAAATGGTCGAGCAAACTTCTTCATTGAATTAGCTATTCCCCAATTAAGTATAAAAGTGGCAATCTGATGCTTAATTGCTGGAAAGAAAATAGCAGTATCTCCCCAGGTTATGTCGCAGTAAGCTTGCCAAATATAGAACAAAATTACCACTGGTACCAATCTACAAATTCGGCCTGCAAAAGAATTTTGTGAAAAAGATAGCCACCAAGTCATGAGCCCCTGGCTCAAGGTACCTTTAGTCGATATATCAGGCAGCACATAAGAACCAAACACTTTCCAAATCTGCTGAACAGGGTTACAGAGATAAAAAACATGGTTGACCGAAGCTTTTGCCGATTGACAAAAGGGGCAAGCTGATGCGGTCTATATACCAAGTTTTTGCAGTTGAGATGGCAAAGGAATGGCATTTCTCAATATTTTCCAAACCAGGATTGAGAACTTCAGTGGTATACTATTGTCCCAAATCATTCGATGAGATAAAGAAGCTCCTCGACGCTGTCGAACTTCGCTATATGCTGCAGCTAACGTGAAATTACCCATATGACTATTTTTTCATCTCACCGTTCCATTTTCAATTTCAATTAACTCAGCACCAATTGAACTTGCATGGCAGATGCGCTTCCAAGAACAAGAATCCGGTGATTTATATATCATCTCTCCTTGCCGATGATACTTACTGTGCATATAAGCAGACCAAAGAGAATCTTTCGAAAGGTACAACCACCACATTTTCAGAGAATAAGCTTCTTGTAGAGAGAGTAGGGAGCGTAATCCAAGACCCCCATCCTCCTTAGGCAGGCAGAATTCCGAGTACCTTACCCAATGATGCTTTGGTTGCGCCGATGTTGAGTTCCAGAAAAAATCTGCAAATTTGCCCTCCAGAGAGTTCATAATAGATTTCGGCAAGAGCATAGATCCCATGGTGTGTATAGGGATAGAGTTTAAAACATGCTTCATCAAAATTAATCGACCCCCAGGAGAAAGAAATTTTTTTGTCCACCCCATCAATTTAGCATCAACTTTCTGAAGCAGCTCCTTGCAATAAATTGCCCGATTTATCCCTTGGTAAATAGGAGCCCCAAGGTAGATAAAAGGTAACGATTTTCTCTTGATACCCAACAATTGTTCAAATTTTGAAACAGTGGCTGGAGTCGCCTTTTTGGTACAATAAAAGGAACACTTTTCAAAATTAATTAATTGGCCCGAAGCTGTCTGATAATCAAGCAAAAAGTTCCTGAAATTATGAATGCTTTTGACATCTCCATTTATAAAGATAAGAAGATCATCAGCAAAAGATAGCTGAGACACAATTGGACAATTCCTGCCAAGCTTATAAGGAAATATTTTCCCTTGATGAATAAGCTGTTTAAGACCTCTAGTAAAGCATTCTGAGGCTAGGATAAAGAGAAGAGGAGAAAGCGGGTCACCTTGTTTCACTCCGCGCAATGGTTGAAAGAATCCATAATTGATGCCATTAACCATTACCGATAACCGAGTAGCTGCCAAATTAGACATGATTAATTCCACCACCTGATTAGAGAAACCGAATTTAAGTAGCACAGCTTTGATATACTCCCAAGAGACTCGATCAAATGCCTTTGCCATATCTAATTTAATCGCCAAATTGTGACCTCTTGTCGTCCTATCAATCTCATGAACCATCTCATTAGCTAAAAGAATATGAGAATGAATGGACCTTCCCTTCATAAATCCAGCTTGTTCAGGCGAAATAAGCTCACCTAAGAAAGAAGATAACATGTTAGCTAGAATTCTGGTACAAACCTTACTAATGAAGGTAGCAAGACAAATTGGCCTAAATTTGCTGAACGAATCCGGATTATCCACCTTAGGGATAAGAACAATACGAGCACTGCTAAGAGCCTTCGGAATAGGAACACCCAAATAAAACTCTTTAATTGCACTACAAACATCCCATCCTACTATATCCCAACATGCCCGAAAGAAAGCACCATCAAACCCGTCCGGACCTGGAGAGCTGTTTGGATCTAGCTGCCAAACTGCCGACTTAATTTCAGAATCTGTAGGAACCTGCTCCAACATAGAATTTTGCTCAACGGAAACAATTGTTGGAAGAAAGTCAATCATTTTATCAATATTCCTTGAAGGCTCACAATCAAAAAGAGCCGAGTAAAAGTTCACTGCCTCTTGACCAATTTCCGCTTGCTCAGAGATCCAGATCCCATGAGAATTTTTAATTTCAGCAATCCTGTGCATCCTCCGAGTGACTTTCACGTAGTTATGAAAAAATTTTGTAGTAGCATCCCCTTCGCTGAGCCACTTAATACGCGATTTTTGCCTCCAAAATGTCTCCTCGAAATTCAATTTTTGAATTAAATCAGCTTGTCTTTTATTCCAAGTAGTCCTATTTATCGATGAAGGATCCTTATGAAAAGCATTTTCAGCCTCCTCCACATATTTTTCTGCCTTGGAGATGTTATCAAAAATGTTACCAAACACCTCCAAGTTCCAAGTACGAATGGCAGATTTTAATTTTTTTAATTTAATGAATAAAGCTCTCATGCCACCTCCATGAAAAGAAGAAGACCAGTTATCCTTAACTAGCGGAATAAAGGACTCATGTGACAACCACATATGCTGAAATTTAAAAGTTTTTGGCGCATTGAATGATGTAGCCTTGCATTTTAATAATAACGGTGAATGGTCTGAAGTAGATTTCCCCAAATGTCTCAAAGCAATGTCATCAAAAAAGTCATAAAAAGAAACATTTGCAAGAAAACGATCAAGCCTCTTCCAGACACGCCCATTTCTGCGAACTCCAGTCCAAGTAAAAGAGCATCCAGTAAAGGGAATATTAATCAGTTCACAACTATCAGAGCAGGTACTAAAATCTTGCATGCCATTTAAATTAGGAGTACCATTCCCTTTATATTCAGATAAATTTTTTATCACATTAAAATCCCCGCCTACCAACCAAGGCCCAGAAATTTGCTCTGTCAAATCACAAAGATTTCTCCAAAGAGACAAGCGAGCCTCTCGAGTGTGGTAACCATAAACAGCTACCAGCGTAAGTGAGATGGAAAGCGAAAGGTAGCGAACAGTGCAAGTAAGCATTTGTGACACATCATGAAAGCCAGACAGAGAAACAAAAGAAGCTCTCCACATAATCCATATCTTATTATCCAAAGAGGAAAAAACATCAGAAAAACCCAACTTTGAAGCCCAAGAAATCTTAGTGTTCTGATCAACCATAGGCTCTAAGATAATAAGAATAACAATTTGATTATCAATACACAGCTTATGAAGACGAGAAAAGGAAGAATTTATACCTCGCAAATTCCAACTCAGAACATTCATTGAGAAAACTTTTTTGGGACAGTTGAAGTGCGAGTTGATCGTCGAAGACCAGCAGATGATGGAAGCTTTTTCTATTTAGACTTCTTCTTACGGACAATGGTGAAGCCCGCTTCTATGGGTCTCTCTGAATTTGTTAGAATAGTTAGCAAGTTAATCCTCTTAGTTAAATTATTGCTAATCTCCTGCCACTCTTCACAGCTATGGTTCTCAAACCTGATGGGCAAATTGTTATCCGAATGATACGCAGTCAACTCAACCTCCGAAGTGTAGTCGGCATGATCAGAAAGTGTCTCTATAGAATCAGCAATCATTTTCCCCGCTGCAATTAAAGAGTCAATCTCAGAGCTAGAAGGCAAAGGAGCTTCATTCGTCAAACCAGTCCGATAATTCATAGAGGTGTTCAAAGTATCAGAGATGACAATAGGATCATTATGAATAGAAGCAAATGAATTAATTCTCGCAACAAGTAATGGGGATGCAATCTGAGAACCAGCTTTATTGTCCACAATATTACCCTCGGTTGTATCTACTGCAGCATGTTTCAGTTCATTTTCTGCAGGATTAGACTCAACATTGATTTTTCCTTTAGGAACCCAAATTTTTGCTGGTGGTTTAACCTGAGCCTCATCGACCTTTATGATGTCCTCTGGATGATTATGCACCGAAATACAAGATTGTGTTTTATGCCCCAACCTACAGCATGACAAACAATAATCCGGCAAGTTTTCATATAGAATGTGCTGGAAAAAAACCCCATAACAATCATCAATCCAAATTCTGGGTTCTAAATCTTTAGACAAATCAAGTTCAACACATACTCGAGTCGCCGAAGGACGACATCTTGTTGATGTGGCAACATCCACCTTTAAAGGATTCCCAATAAGATTAGCTATAGGAAACAAAGCTTCCTTCTTAAAGAAATGAATGGGAAGCCCCTCAAGAGTAATCCAAATAGGAATTATTGGGCAATCCATATTAGGGCGAAAGTTTGGGGTCCATTTAGAGACCCGCATCGAGAATTCCAAAAAATACCAAATCTGTCGAAGCCAACAGCGATGATAATCATCTTCTCTAACAAAGTGAATAAGAATATGTTTAGAATCCAAGAGACCCAATTTAAAAGGTCCTGAAAAACCAACAGAATCGAAACACTTTTGCAAGGTTTTCATATTAGGACGACCAGAATCAAAATAACCAATCAAAGCATATTTAAAATCTTCCACCAAGAAATCAATCTCATCAGGAGAGAATGAAATTGAAGGAGCACCTTTAAACCGAGATGGTTTTTTAGAAGTTAGTGAAACAGATTTCACCGATTCAAAAGACCGATCAATAGGAGTGGAATTTTCATCTTTCAAAACCGCAGCGTAAGATCGGATTTCCGGACCGGCCAAGGCCGGCGCCGGAGGAGGACGAGTTGCCGTGGCGAAGAAGAAAACGCAAAGAAAGTTTATGGCGAAGAAGATTTTTTATCGTTTTAAAATACGTTTTCATCTTTTACTATAACTTTTATTCATGTGAATATAGATTTTACTACCTAACTATAAAAATTTGTCGTACATTTTTTTAATCGTTCTTGTACTATGATTGTGTGACTATGTATGCACCTAAATCTATGTGCATGTTATAGGAAGTTCTTATTACTATATGATGGTAAACCAACATAGTCATTTCAACAAATCTAACAAGTAATTCAAAAGGATAGAATACTAAAGTTAAATTTCTTAAGAAGTGAACATCTTGAGATTCATAGCTAAGTCACTTTGAGTCTACTGAAAAATCTGGATCAGTGGGCTTCTGCACTGAGCTCAAAGTAAAAGCATCTGACCCAGATTGTGGTTTATATTTGAAACTCCTCATGACACCTGCAGCTTGATTATCTGCACATAAAGCCCAGAGTGATTCTGATTGATCTTCAGTCATTTCCTTCAATCTCTTGTGTCGACGCCATGCTGCTTGTATGAAACAAGCTGCCCATGTTCTCCACTGATGAGAATAAAATCTGAGTTTGTGCTTAACTTGTTTACTATGTAGCCTTTTAAACTGAGCTGCTACAAATTTCAAGTCTTCTGCTGTAAGAGCAAATGCCTCCACTTCAGAAATAGCTTTGACAGTACAGGTGGATGAAGGTAGGATGATGGTTGAGTGCAAGTCTAAAGCCCATGTCAGCAACTCTTCACAGCAGAAATCACCAGGGCCAATTCTGCTTGAGTTGAAGAATCCAGTACTTCCATCATTGGTGGTGTAAGAATCAAGTTCCCCTCGAATTATGAACAGCATTTGGTTCACAGGATCACCTTCATGCAGCAGAAACATACCTTTTGCACATAATTCAAGCTTTAGCCTCTCACAGATTGCATCCAGTGTTGTTTCATCCATTTGATCAAACAATGGCACCTGTTTAAAATGCAATGAACTTTTATGCAAATGTGGCAAATTTATCAGGGCATGAATATGTTCATAGGATCGAAGCAATCAACTTACTCGTCGAACGAGATCAAAGCATAGGTGACGTTTAACCTTTCTTTGAAGATCTATCGGAAGACTTTTGATAAGGGATTGTTCATCAACACCTTTGGTAGCCAGCCACTTATACTGTTCATACTTCCTAATGGACTGCTTTACCTGAGGACTTAGCTGCCTGTAATGCATCCATTTTTCTGTATCTGTTCTCTTGATCCTCCACTCTTCTAATCGCTTAGTCACAGACTGAAGGAATCTCTGCAAGTCATATATATATGTAAGATCCCATGTTGGGATTTGAAGACGGTGTAGGCTAGTTTTAGCCGGGTTGTTACAATTTGCTTTTATCACTTCTCAGAAGTTCGCCTTTAGAAAAAGGAATGATTTTGGAATCTCACTGACAATTTCTTTAGCATGTATTTGTTCATGAGCTAAAAGCATTTGTGTAAGTTATTTCAAATCTAGCAAGAAGTTAAAATTCCACTAAGACAGAACATCAGAACACAAAAAGACTTACTTGCATGTTGCCAATGAGCAATGCAAAGAGTACAAGACCAAGAATCGCGACAATGGTAACAAAAATATTTTCTCCAACATGAATGGTTGTAACTAGATTTTGTCCTAGAGTACTGCACACAAGAATGAAAATAAGCATTAGAATAGCCATGGATGATTCTGAACTTTTGGCATTTCAGTAGAAATATAAAATTTATTACTGCAATTTTATTCTTTGGGGGAGATAGCATTCTGATACACTGATCAAAATATTTGCTAATGAATTTGATTGTTTACCTCAGGTTTTTTAAACCCCACCAGAGACAATAGAAGTATTTGTTCAAAAAAGCTGAACCTGCAATTCTTAATGACACTGCATCACCATATATGCCAAACTGATAATTCAGTTCACTGTTTGGTTGACATTGATTTGTAACATTGCTTGACTGGAACCAGTCAACCCTTGTAGGATCTTGAGTGTTGCGGCAATCGAAATATCGATTTGGGCAGTATGGCTTCTCAAGATTGCAGGCTCTATTCCAGCATTCTTCCTGTCTCTCAATTGATAAAAGGTACCAGCAAGCTCCTGAAACCTGTTTACATGAAGAGAATGAGCTTGTTTAAGGTAGTAAAGTTTCAACCTACATATATAAGATCTGTAGACATATAATTTAAAATATAATATTTTAAATTATAAAAAATAATGTTTTATTATTGAAAAAATAATATTAACAAAAATACAAGTACAGAGAATTAATTAGACTTATTTCCATTTTTCAATTGACACAAAATAGTTAACCTAAATTATTTTACGCTAGCTATTATACATAATATTCCTAACTCATACACAATTTCAAGTGATGATGAATATCTTAAGGAGACAGAAAACTGGAGAGAAATTCTAAATCAAGCTTAATATGATTAGGAAGTTTTTACTGACATGGCCAGCTAACATGAAAAGCAAAAGGTTGTAAGCTGCTCCTGCCCATGCTGTTTGCATCATAATACCAGTGGCCTCAATTTGTGAAGAAAGTGGGAATACAAGATAGACTCTAGCTAGGTACTGAAACAGGATGCTAAACCAAAGGATATTCTTTGTGTTTATCACAGCCCAACCTTCAAGATGAGGGATTATTACCCAAATCAGCATCTGAAAACATAGACAATTGTCATTACAACACCCATTATCATGACTTTAATTTCTCTGAAACGGCCTGAAGAAGTAAAGAAAATTTTTACCTGAGGAAGGGGTAAGGCAGCAACAAGGTCTAACCAAAATCCTTTGTGCAGATACCTCTCTGCAATTTTTGAAGGTTCTATAACAATCTCTCCTCTTCCAAGTACACGAGAAGAAGGAGCGACGTAAGCTGTATGAAATCTAACCAATATATGAATCCAATAGAAGATATCTGCCATTGATCTTATGATGGTGAGAATGAGTTTGAAAGGTGTTGTAATGTCTATGCACGCATCTCCTCTAACTATCGGTAAGAAGAAGAATAAAGGGTCAACAAACAATGAAACCAAGCATGCTGCAAAGAAAATCCTGCTCCATTTTCGAATAATTTTGCCTCTAGGATCCAATATTTTGTTCTTTGCTCTCTCAAAATCCTCTGAGAACACTCTATGCAGTACTTTTGCTCTCAGAGATTTTCCTGTTTTTCCATTATGAATCTCTTCATCTTTGTTTTCTTCGATTGTGCTGAGGTCTGCTACTTGAAAATTATCATGAACTCTGAACCATATCAGAAAGAAAAGCTGAAATGTTATAATCGTAATGCAAACATATTTTTCATATTAATCTATTGGTATTAAGTAAAATGAGATTCAATCAAAGAAAACCTTATAAATCTTGAACCACCAAGCAAAAAACCCATGTCAGGATCCTTCCAAAAGTAACAGTATTGTTCCTGTCAGGATTCCATAATGAACTCTTTATGAATATTAGGCTTAGAAAAGTCTGAAATCAATGAAAATTGAGTTTGAAGGAAAAGAAAGAGAATTACATAATTGTACATCAACTTGAAGATGATAGTTTGGAGACTATACCTTCTTTCACCAGCCTGTGCAAAGCAAAGAAACAAAATTCTTTCTCAATCTGAAAGTTCAATAAAATCCCACAAGTTGACCAAGATAGTTTCAGGATATCATTAAATTATCAAAACAATGAACAGGATGGTGCAGAAATTTAAAAATAAGTGTTTGCTTGTGAAAGAGTCCTACATTTCGTTTTTTTTTTTTTTGCCAGGAATTTGGCCTTGCAAATTGAAGTTTGAACTTTGACTCAGATAATTTGTTTGTTTATTCCATCTGTAGTGCAATAAAACCAGCTCAGTTAAGCCTGTCCCTAATGGCAACTGCTGGATCAGGTACATCTCATGATCTCAGAACTTAGGCTCTCATAAAGTAATGAATAAAATATGCACCAGTAATACATTTCCCCTTAACTTTACCGACAATATGCCTGTCAGGACTTAACTCAATTCCACACCACCAGCCTGCAGCATCCTGGAATCCACCTATGAGTCGAACTAGTTAGATTTGATGCTATTTGTCAGGTGACAATTGCGACTCCTTTACCATTAAAGTAAATAAAGTAATAATTTATAACGTTTGCCTTAGACCTGTTTTTGCAGTAGTGTTAGAAAAATTATACAAGTACCGGCAACTGCTTACTTATGTCATAACATGAGACAAAAGTTAGGAATCAACCAATGTAATAGAGTCTATCCCCCGAAATATCCAGGTAAGATTGATGGTTTATTCATTTATACATGACACAGTTCCACCTGATGAGAAGCATGCAATAACAAACAGGATGTTTCTTGATGACTATAATGAAACAACAGGTACCATTTTTAGCCTAAATTCTTAAACAATTGAGAAGGAAACCATGCTTAGCCTGCCGAAAAGTCTGGCTCAGCTGGCTTCTCTAGCCCGGATTGCTTATATTTGATATTCCTTCTTGTGCCTTCTATGAGACTCTCTGCATACCTATCCCAAAACGACCCTGGCGGTTGCACTTGAAGCTCACTGCCACCCAGTTCAGCAATCCTCTTAAATTCTTTATGGCGGCGCCAAGCTGCTTGTATAGCAGTTGCAGCCCATGTTCTCCACTGATGAGAGTAGAACCTGAACTTGTGCCTAAGCTGTTTGCTATTCAGCCTTCTAAATTGCGACGCAACAAATTTCAAATCTTCTGCTAATAAAGCAAATGCTTCCACTTCAGTAATGGCCTTGATGGTGCGTGCAGATGATGGAAGGGGGATATTGGAACGAGAATCCAATGCCCATGTCACCAACTCCTCACCACAGAAATCACCTGGTCTGATCCGACAGGAGTCCAAAAATCCAGTACAGCCACCATTGATGGTGTAAGAATCAAGGTGACCTCTTATTATGAAAACCATTTGGTTTACAGGGTCACCTTCACGCATAAGAAACATGCCTCTGGTGCACAATGCAGCCTTAAGCCTCTCACATATTGCATCTAGCATAGTTTCATCCATTTGATTAAACAATGGAACCTGCAAACCATGTCAAAAGGAAAATTAGGGACCTCAAGAAATGAATCACCGATATAGATAACTTCACCATTCTACTCCAACTTATCTCTATTGAGATAATCCACAATACTAGAACACACACTCAATCAACAATCTGAACAATAGAGAAAAACACAAGAAAGTTAATGTGTTTAATCCTAAGGTTTACGTCCACAGACAAGAAAGAGAGCTCCCAAAACATTGACCCCAATATGTTTTCCAGAATCTCACAAAATACAACAAAGAAGAAAACACAATTCCCATTTTGTATTCAATTCGGATTGGGTCATAGTGCAAAAACTTTTCTGAGTTAGATCACAATTCGGTCCATATGAAAATATATACGAAATTCAAGTCACATAATTAATAATCTCATTGTAATCTGGCTCTAAAGTTCACTAGCTTCTTACCATTATTGTCTGCTGCTAATGAGCATATACACATTGGTAAAATCAAAACAGTAGACTTACTCGACGAAGGAGATCAAAGCACAGGTGGTGTTTCACTTTTCTCTGGAGATCAACAGGAAGGTGTTTGATGAGGGATTCTTCATCAACTCCTTTATTAGACAGCCACTTGTATAAATCATATTTTCGAACAATCTGCCTCAGATCTGGAGGTAGATGCCTATGATGCATCCAGTTTTCTGTATCAGTTCTCTTAATTTTCCATTCTTCTAGCCTGATGGTTGTGGATTGGAGGAACCTCTGCCAGACACTAGCCCACATAAGATGATTCATAATCTTCACAATCTTCTCTGTGAAGCTACCGTTTCTTCTAAAGGTTATGTATGTGATTTTTTTTTTTCTGGAGAGATATAGTTGAAAGACTTACTTGCATATTTCCAATGAGAAGTGCAAGAAGTATAAGACCAAGAGTTACAAGGATGATTGCAAATATGTTTTCTCCAATGTCAATGCTTGTAGTAAAACTTTGGCCAAGAGTACTGCACATATCAATTAAGATAGAACATTAGAGACTCTGTTAGCAGTTGATTGTTTAAAGAGACCATGAAGCAGTTTTGCATTTTTCTCTTATGGAAGTTCAAGCCTTGTCAACATCTACAGGATTGACTTAATTAATGTTTCTGATATTAGCCCTTTTCCCAACTAAATAGAGTAAGCCATGCCAGATTCATATTCATATATAAAAGATATTCATATATATATATATATTATATGTATATATCCAAAATTCAAACAACATAATCAACAGATTACCTTAGATTCTTTAAACCCCACCACAGACAGTAAAAGTATTTCCTCAAGAATGCTGAACCTTGAACATTATATGTCACTGCAGCACCGTATATACCAAATGGAAACAAGTTATTATTTGGATTACATTGACTTGTAACATTGCTTGACTTGAACCACTCAATTCTCTGATAATCTTCAACTGTGCTGCAATCAAAAAATCCAATTTGACATTGTGGATTCTCAAGATTGCAGGCCATTTTCCAGCAATCTTCTTGTCTTTCCATTGATAGAAGGTACCACCAAGCTCCTGAAGCCTGCTTAAATTAAAATAATTCAACAGGTTGAAAATTATTTTGAATCTTACAGAAACAGGCATCAATCATCAAAAGCTTGTACTGACATGGCCTGTCAACATGAAAACTAAGAGATTATAAGCAGCTCCTGTCCATGCTTTTTTAGAAACAACACCAGCCCCCTCAAGGATTTGTGATGAAAGGGGGAACAAAAGACAAACTCTTGAAATATGCTGAAACACAAGGATTAGCCAGAGAAAGTCCTTCCTGTTTGTCACTTCAACAGCTTCAATATTGGGGAGAATTGCCCAAGCAAACACCTGACAAGTCGGGGGAAAAAGCTGTTATTATATAACACTACAACAAATTAAGCCTTTTATAGCGAGATTTTAGTGGAAAAAAATTTTATCACTAAAGGTGCATTAAAATTTGTAAAAAAAGCACTATAATTTCGCCACTAAATATCAAAAATTTACTACTAAACCTTTTAGCCTCGCAGTATTTGTGGCGAGCAAGGGATGAATTTGAATTTCGCCACTAAATTTTAGTGGCGATTTTTATCCAAGAAGATCTAATTTCTTATACTAAACAGTGAAAAATGCACAGAATTTATCATTGCCACCACTTGCCTGAGGAAGGGGAAGTGCAGCAAAGAAGTCTAACAAAAATCCTTTTCTCAGATAGCTTAATGCAATCTTTGATGAGTCTATAACAAGCTCTCCTCTCCCAAGAACGCGAGAAGATGGCGCAACGTAAGCTGTATGGAATCTAATTATTATATGAATCACATAGAAAACATCAAGCAATGATCTTATGATGGTAAGGATAGTTTTGAGAGACAGAGAGATATCTATGCAGAGTTCTTGTCTGATTATTGGTAAGTAAAAGAATAAAGGATCAACAAAGATAGAAAGCAAGCATGTCCCCAAGAAAATCTTGTTCCATTTGTGATGAATTTTCCCACTAGGATCCAATATCTTGTTCTTCTCAAAATCCTCAGAAAACACTCTTTGCAATACTTTTGAAGTTTTTCCTGCCTGAGCCTCATTGAATCTGCGCCTGAGCATTGTCATTTCAACACCGTTGCTTCTTCTCTGGAGGTCCTCCAATTCCCCATGCGCAGCTTCAACTCTGATTCTTCCATTGGGACCCATTATTCTTCTAAATACAAGCTTCATAACGAATGAATCAACTAGTGTTTTCTTTAAATTAATTTGCCTCTTTTTTTTCAGTTTGATTTTATAGTTTTTTACCGTAAATTATGATAGCAAAGAAAAAAAAAATTTACTATTTAATCTCTATATTATAATAAAACTACTCAATTGATCTATCGATTTTGAAAAATATACTAAAACTTTTTAAAAAGTCTATTAAGTAGTGACTCCATTAATTTAGCTTCTATTTAGTCCCTGTTCTGGGTCAAAAAATTGTGCGAAACTAATGGGTCTGCAAGGAAATGGTTACCCGTATGAGACGAAGTAGAGCTGCTCGAAATACTAACGAACCACAATATCGAGAGTCTGGTCCTGACTTAGCAATGTTACCCGATCCCGCACGATAGGATTGCAATGGGGACATCGCAAAATTGAGCGAAGGAGAGTGAAACATTCCAGATCATTAAAATATGTAAAATCAAAACCGTATATAATAGTTAGCACGAAACTACTAAATAACTCAAATTAATCATTTTGGACTAAGTGAAAAATAAATTCAAAAGTTATTTGGATTAGGTTGGATTGGCTTGTTACAATTTGAATTATAAAAAATATAATGCATCAAGAATTTAAATTCTAAAATGCAAATATAGAATGTGAAATGCATGATTAATTTTTGAAAATTCTAACAAAAATTCGACAATATTCCAGTCTAAACTAGACTTTATTATGTTTTCAGTACAGATGAGTGGATAAATTTATCATATATTTAATATTTTATTGTAGAAAAATGTAAATGGATAATATTAAATTTATACTTTTCAAATAAATAAATAAAAATTTATAGAACAGCTGAATAAATAATCGACTATGCTCTATATATGAATCAATTAGATAGTATCTTAATGACGGGTGGTCGCCCTTTAGGGTAGCTCGCACATATGTATAACAAGCATAATTTTATTTGCTCTTTGACTTAATATTGTCATCATAGAGTCCAAGATGTCAGCATTGCTCTCAGTATGTTAGCAATTTTTTATTTATTACACATGAAATACCAGCATTATCTGTTAGAGACATGTTATGAGTGTATCGATTCCTTTATGAATTTTTATATCTGGAGTCATTTTCTACATATATTTATATCTTCTAAAATTCAATAGGTTATTATGTTAATGAGCATATTTTCAGTGGAGTCATTTTCCACATATATTTATATCTTCTAAAATTCAATAGGTTATTATGTTAATGAGCATATTTTCAGTGAAAACTCTGTCGGTGTATCGTGTCATATTTATCTCTATAGGTTTAAGAACCGGATGTAACAGTTAGGACAAACCCATTAGTTAGTCTCTCAATTTTATAAAAAATTTACTAATGATTTTAATATATAGAGACTAATTAGTAGATTTTTGACAAACTTAAAAAATTAACTAATGAGTTTTTCTAAACTACATGGACTAAATAGTAAAATATTTAAATACTAAAATTTTATTAAAAAAATCTAAAATCTTCTTAATATATATGGACTAATTAGTAGACTTTTTATAAATTTTAAGGGATTAACTAATGAATTTTTTTAAACTACAGAGACTAAATAGTAAAATATTTAAATATTAAAATTAACAGAAAGACTAACTAGTAGATATTTTAAAATATTAGAACATTTCAATATATGTTTTAAAATTAAATGACCAACTAATAAGTTTATCTATAATATAAAAACTAAATACTAAATATTTTTTAGATTTTTTAAATATTTTATCAATGAGAGATTAATTAATAATTTTTTTTAAATATTAAAAATATTTTAATATATTTTTTAAAATTAAAAAATTAACTAATTTTTTTTATAATATAGAAGTAAATAATAATTTTTTAAAAAAGAAAAGCACGTTCACCAAAAGAAGTCCTAAACATGAAAGAAGCTTCCTTGGTTGATAACTTAATATGATAAGGAGAATAAATTAAAGATGGAGATCATTCAAAAATAAATAAATAAATAAAGCAGGAGACTTTTTAAATAAAAAATAGTTTGTTTACTTGTTTGAATTTACTTTGTCTAACTAACCCACCTCAAGTGACTCTTGCTCAGATGGTGACTGAGGTGGTCAGTACGAGATTACGAGGTTTCAATAATTTAAAGGGCGAGATATATTTTTCTATGTAAAAGAATTAAATTAATAAAAAGAGTCAGAAGAATTGATAGCAGTTAACGGTGAGAAGCTGTCAACTTGTGAAAAAAAATAATAATAAATAAGCCGTGGACTTGAGATTTCATAATTTGAATCAAACATTAGAAAAAATAGGATTTAAAACTTGTTTAGCCTAATTTTAATCGTGCAGATATATTTAATATCAGACCTATAAAAAAAGGCTATCTGACTACGAGAAAGCTATTTAAAATATTAATAAATTAAATGATCGAAAATTTTATCTAACTTAATAATTATATCCGATTCAATACAATATAATATAACAGAATTATAATAAAAATATTATAAAATATATAACTTAACTTTATATATTTTAATTATAATTATTGGTCAATAGCAATAAATTTATATTTTAAGCTCTCATTATTATAAAAAAATTAAAGAATTATTACATCTATCTCTACCGTAAAGCAATTGTAGTTATAAATCAATAACAAAAGTTTGAGAACCTTTATTTTTGTCTTCACCATTCAATATAAAATAATGATTTAATTACTTTTTTATAATAAAAAAGAGTACGATTAAAATTGTAATTTTATTAAAGATAAAATAATTTTATTAAAGTATATCATTATACATAATAAAAAAGTAAATTTTTTTATAACCGCTTTAAATTTTATATATTTTAAATTTTGTCGAATTATTATATTTATAATATTAAATTTTTTTTTTTTTTTTGAAATGGAGAGCGGGGGATTGAACTTGAAATCTTTCAGATTTTGATTAAGATATCGCTAATACCACTACAAATCTTATAAAATATTCTATATGGAGTGTAAGGAGAAACTTTTAGGTTTCGATTATTATTCGGATTTATAAAAATATATCTAAACTCGAGTAGACATAAAATATAGCATCTTACATGTAATTTTCGGTAATTTTATCCTTTTATCCTTCAAGGTTAGTCATATTGAACCCCCTTTTCAAATTTATCTCTCATGTAAGAAAAAATCTGGCTCATCTGGCTTCTCCAGAGAGCTGACAGTACCAGAATCTGTCCCAGATTTTTGCTTGCACTTGATACTTAATCTAGTGCTTGCCACTAGACTTTCTGCATAGCTAGACCAAAATGATCCTCGTTGTGGAACTCCAGGCTCATGAACAGTCAGATGAGCAGTTTCTTTCAACTTTTTATGCCTGCGCCAAGCAGCTTGTATAAAGCAAGCAGCCCATGTCCTCCATTGATGAGAATAGAATCTGAACTTGTGCCTAAGTTGCTTACTATGCAGCCTGCGAAATTGTGAAGCTACAAATTTCAAGTCATCTGCTATGAGTGCAAAAGCCTCTACTTCAGTGATGGCCTTGACTGAGCGTGTGGAGGATGGAAGGGTGACACTTGGTCTCGGGTCTAAAGCCCATGTCAGCAACTCCTCGCCGCAGAAATCTCCTGGACCGATCCGGCACGAGTTGAAAAATCCAGTGCGGCCACCATCTGTGGTGTAAGAATCAAGGTGGCCTCTGATTATGAAGAGCATTTGGTTAACAGGATCACTTTCACGCACAAGGAACAGGCCTTTTGTGCATAATGCAGGCTTAAGTCTCTCGCATATAGCATCAAGCATAGTTTCATCCATTTGATCAAACAGAGGAACCTGTTGAATCATGACAATAATAAACACAACTAATGATCATTTCAATCAAAATCTAAGAAATGTAGCAAATTAATTACTTTTCGAACTAGGTCAAAGCATAGGTGACGTTTGATCTCTCGCCGGAGATCCATAGGTAGTCCATGGAGGATAGCTTCTTCATCAACCCCTTTGGTAGCCAACCACTTATATTGGTCATATTTTCTGATGGAGTCTCTTAATTCTGGAGGCAGCTGCCTGTGATGCATCCATTGTTCAGTGTCATTTCTTTTGACTCTCCACTCTTCTAGGCGCATGGTTGTTGCTTGGAGGTATCTCTGCCACAATGCATGATATCAATATATACTATAAGAAATACTAAAATTAGCAATAAAATTTTTTCTATCAAAAATATAAACTTTGCTACTAAAAATTTACGGTAGCAATCTATGATTGTTTGTAATAAAATGGTATTTGCTTTTAAGAAAGAAGTTATTACCAACAACAAACATTGCTGCTAAAAAAATTTTTATTAATGTCCATATAATTTTCGTTGTTGCTATATATTTTACGTATCACTAACAATAATTATTCATATGGTTGATGTACAATGGTTTTTATAGTAATAAAATTGATGTTGCTGTCAATTTTTTTGCCTTAAAATTCTACCATTTATTCTAGTGATAATTATCGAAGCTTTGAGAATTTTTAAAACCAACTGCAAGAAGAAATCTACATATTCGTATTTGCAAGAAGGGTTAGAGAACTTACTTGCATATTCCCAATAAGCAAAGAGAGCAGTACTAATCCTTGAGTTGAGGTGATAATGGTGAAGATGATTTCTCCAACATAACTGCTTGTATTAAGATTTTGTCCTACAGAACTACAAACATATAGTTGGAAAAGTTTATAATCACTCACCAAAGGAATTGAAAAATGCAAATTTCATTATCTAAAAAATTTCACTGAACTAAGACGATATCTCCAAATCCTACAAAAGATTAACTGACCTCAGCTGCTGCAATCCCCACCATAGACTGTAGAAGTACTTGTTAGGAAATGCTGAGCTTGTTGCCCCAGCTTGCAGTGCAGTGACGTATATCCCCCATTGATAGAAGTTATTATTTGGATTGCATATATTTGTGACATTGCTTGAGTTCAGCCAGGCAACTCTTGCAGGATCTTGGACGCTGTGGCAATCAAAGTAACCATTTTGACAATTCTCAACCTTGCAGACACTTTTCCAACAGTCTATTTCTCTCTGAACCGATAGAAGGTAATAGATAGCTCCTGAGACCTGTTTATGCAATTTGTCAAGCTTTGTCAGAAAGAAAAACTGTTCAAAGCTTTGAATTTCAGAAACTGAAGAGAGAAATGGAGTTGTTTATACTGACATGGCTTGCCAACATATAAAGCAGAAGATTATATGCGGCTCCAGCCCAAGCTGTTTCTGTTACTACACCGGTGGCCTCAACGATTTGTGACGTGAGAGGAAATATGAGATAGAGCCTTGGAAGGTACTGAAATAAGATAACAAATGGAAGAACAGTCCTTGTGTCTGTCACCATCGATCCTCCAAGATTGGGGATGATTAACCAAATTAATATCTGAAGTTACAAGGATAGAAATATTCATATTTAGCGACAAAGTTCAAATTTGTCACTAGGTCGACGCTAAAAGTTAAAATCGCCGCTAAATTTTGCAACAAAAAGTCTCAATTTGTGGCAGTGAGTAAAAACAAAAACATGGATAAAATCATGGAACATACCTGAGGAAGAGGCAAGGCAGCTATTACATCAATCCAAAATGTTTTGTGTAAGTACCTAACTGCAATCTTTGAAGGCTCTATTACAAGCTCTCCTCTTCCGAAAACTCGAGAAGAAGGCGCAACATAAGCTGTATGAAATCTGACAAATATATGAATAACATAGAAGACATCAACAACTGATCTTATGATAGTGAGTGTTGTTTCAAGGGAGAGTCCAATGTTTATGCACATGTCGTCATTTGCTATAGGCAAGTAGAAGAACAAAGGATCTATGAACAATGAAACCAAACAGGCTGCCAAGAAAATCTTGCTCCATTGATGAATGCTTTGTCCTCTTGGATCTAAGATTTTGTTCCTAGTCCTTTCATAGTCTTCAGAGAATACTCTGCATAAAACCTTGTCTTTCAAAGACTTCCCTGTCTTTGCATCAATTTCTCCGACTGCTGCTGCATCATTCATCTTTAAATCATTCACAAAATAACCAGAAAACAGAAAAGAAAAGTTCGTTAAATTTCAAATTGTAAGAATCTTACTTGGAAATTGATATTACAAACCTGTAATTGCCATGATCCATTCAGGTTCACTGGGATCAATGTCTTTATCAGGAAAAGTAAATAAATTATCTGTTTCTTGTAAAGCTAGGCCTTGAATGGATTTGAAAATGATTTTGAACCCTGAAGAGCTGGAAAGGAATCCAGCGCCCACTTTAACAAAGAATCATGAAAAGAGTTAGAAATGAGCCAATATCATATATTTAATCTTTAAGAATAATAAATTTCAAAATGACCGTGAAGAAGCCAACTCAAATTAAAGAGAGTAAATTATTATAAATATTAAAACTAGGAGGCTGACAGAGTTGATATCGCTTAAAATTTTAATTTTGAAGTGAGAGTAGATTATACATAAATTTATTTTCAATAAATTATTATATTTTAATTTTTAAAATTTTTAAAAAATTTGTGAGATTCACTTGCTTTCCGACAGAATACAGAAATTCCCAATTATATATAATAGATAGTACGAAACTATTAAATAATGTGGATTAACCGTTTTGAGTCAAGTGAAAAGTGGGTCAAAAAATTATTTGGATCAATTTAGTCTGTATTATTTCAATTGATATCAGAGCCACCTGAATCAAAAAAATTGTGGAGAATTAGTGAGCGTACAAGGAAAAGGCTACTCGTGTAAAGATGAAGTAGAGCCACCCGAATGGTTTAGCAATTGTATTCGATTCAATTGCGACGATGATATTACAAATTTAACACGAAAAAATATGAAATTTACCTGTTTTTCCGTCCCATATGGATATAATATAAAAATTTTAAATTGTATATAATAGTTACCATGAAATATTAAATAATTTAAATTAATTATGTTAAATTAAGTAAAAAATAAATTCAAAAATTATTTATATTAGTTTAAATCAGATTTTCATCTCTACTTATAAAAATCGTGCCCTCAGAGATTGATACAAAAATATTTAGCGAACCAGATAGATCATTGTTCAAAGGTTTGATTTTTTTTTTTAATATTTATTTTTTTCTTGACGATTTGTGCATTGTTTAATGGTTTTGACATATATCTCGTCTTCTCTGCCTAGCACTGTTTAGTTGCCTTGTAGTTTTGGCCTTCTCATGATGTTGACTTGACAAACACGATGGTGTAATTATGCATGCTTTCACATGTTCCTAAAATCAAAAAGTCAGAAGCAAAAAAAAAAAAAAAAAAAATTAATTAGTTAGGGTCTTTTCTACCACAGATATTGTATTTGATTTGAATGACAGTAGCAAGCCTCTCAAATCCAAATGGTCCATATCGTAAAATAATGAAAATTAAATTTCAAGTCAATTTCTCAGCGATATGATATACTATATAATTAGCTTCTTACTTCTTAGCCAATGATGGATTAAGTTCTATGTCACCACAATCTACAAGTCAACCAAATATAAAATAAATTTAGTAGAAAACTCTTACCAGATGATGCATTTCTAGTAGAAAACTCTTATCAGAAGATGCATTTTTGGTGGAGGTACAGATAGAATACATCTTTAATTATTTATTTATTATTTTTAAATTGAATAAATTTTTAATTATATTATAATCAGAGAATCAAACATCATAAATGAAATTATAATATATAGAAATTATTTGGGTTTTTTTTTTTCATTAAGAAAGGAGGTCTTTATCTAGTGTAGTACGGTTTCGGTCTAAGATAGAAAATTTTTCTCCCCTGCAATATACAATGCAGTTATAATAGGTATATTAGATTATTTTTATGGAAGGATAAAATTAATTACCTAATGATAATCTGAGATCCAGAAAATAGGGTTTTACAATGGATTTGTGAACTTAGGAAAAACTTAGCCCTAGAGAAGGGTATCTCCTCCCTTTTATACTCTTTCATTTCCTCACGCGAGATGGCCATTCCGCTACAGGACCCCCTACCCCTTGTTGCAAGTTCGTACATATAGATGACCTCAAGACCATTCCTGTGTCAGGCAAGCATTTAATTCCCTTCGGCGCGTGAGTGGACAAGGCTGCGAAATGATTGGACCCGCAATCATTTCTTCTCGTGCTCGAGTTTGAGGAAAAAGGACCGGAACCCAGAAAGGTCTGACTTTAAGGCTGAACTGGGCTGGGCCGGTCTGATCAAGTGACTTAAATAGAAGTCCAGTTTGAAGGATGAACGGGTTGGGTCCGGCTTACTCGAGGGCTTAGGAGCCTCTGGTTGTGGACTGTTACTATCGGCCCGACCTCATGATGGGATAGAGAAACCCAGCGGTCATCAACTAATATATATATATACTATAGACAGTTAATTTATAATAAATAATTAATGGGTAAATTATACTTTAATTTTTATGTTTTAATATAATTAACGGATTCATTTCAGTATGTTTAAAATTGAATACTTAAATTTTTTTATAATCAATCAGTCTAATTAGAGGTTTCTCCATTCATTTTTTATCGTTAAAAATATAAAAATATCTTTATTATTCATTTTAAATGGATAAACTACACTTGAATTCTTGCAGTTTTATATAATTAATGGATCGATCCGTGTATTTATAATCAATCTGTACTCATCTATTATAATTTAAACATTTTGATCTTTCATTTTTATTTAAAAGAATACTAAAATTTTCAATAACTTTTATCTATAATATCTTATTTAACTAATTTTTAATATTTTTTTCTTCAATTTCTATTTATTAAAATATTTTAATATTTACAATTCCAGCAATTTTTAAGTGGTA
The DNA here is from genome assembly GCF_001659605.2 of Manihot esculenta. Taxonomy (NCBI): domain Eukaryota; kingdom Viridiplantae; phylum Streptophyta; class Magnoliopsida; order Malpighiales; family Euphorbiaceae; genus Manihot; species Manihot esculenta. The sequence goes on along the minus strand of NC_035164.2, from coordinate 2,240,314 downwards.
TCAATTAATTTTTAAATAAGTCGTAAACTTTTATAAATAGTATTTTATGAAGAAATTGTAATTTTAGAAATTTGACCATCTACTAGTTTTAAGCTTATGTCTATAATGGATAAAAAAATTGTAATTTTAGGCGAATTAAATATAGAGTGATTTAAGAATTCAGTTTTAAAAAATATAATGATTAATTAGTCAATTACTCTAAAATTTAAGAGACAAAATATAATTTATATAATATAAAATTCATCTATATTAAAAAAAATTTTAGTGTCAATAAAAATATTTTAAGTGTTTGAAATGTTTATTTTTTCTTTGATAAATTGACTAATGAAATTATAAACGGAAGAACCATCAATTTAAACATATTAGTTATATAAAAATTTAAGTGTTTGATTTTAAAAATGTAAGTACAGATTCATTTGTTTAAAAAAAAAATACCGATTCATTAATTACGGGTAATTAACTCTTACAAAATTGGATCAATGACAAGAATTATGCCTAGACAAGACTAGGCAAGAAATTGCGATTCATTAATTACATTAATAGGTTAATTAACTCTTACAAAATTGAATCAATGACAAGAATTGTGCCTAGACAAGACAAGGCAAGAAAAGATTTTAAGGAGAAATTTTAAAGTAGTGTGGTGAATGGCGTAAGTCGTCTTACATGAAATGTCAATACACTGAAACTTAGACATATAAATAAAATATGATTTAAAAATTAAAAAAAAAAGTGATCCAAAAAATTTTATCAAATAATTTTTTTAATAAGTATAGTTACTTATCTTATCAATTTTTTTCAGTGGCTTGTGACACACTTATATAATATTGCGGTCATATTTTAAAAATTCATTTTTTTAACTTATAAAATTTTTATTTTTATATTTCATAAATATTCAATTTAATTATTTTACAATGAAAAAATCAATTATTTTGAAACTTAAAAATTTTTATCGTAAAAGAAATTGAATTCTTACATTATTTTATAAAAAATTTAATTAAATTATTTTTTTTACAAATTAATATATGTAAAAAAAATTAAAAAATTTTATTAGAATTCATTCTAATTTGTTTTTTTACAAACTACATTCTCACCACGAGAGTATAAGTAATCGGTGCCTCGCGTCTGTGAAGGGGGCCAGATCTTATTTTCTTTGATTTATCTATTGATTTGTTTTGGTCTTTCTTTAGTTTTTTTCTTTTTATTCTGTCTTTATCTTTCAACAAAAAATTATTTCTGTTTTTTATGGGTATTTTTCACCACGGACAAACGAGGTTGTTATTCTTTTATTTGCTTGAAAGACAAAAAATGATTTCTGTCTTTTATGGGTATCTTTCACCATGGACAAACGAGGTTGTTATTCTTTTGTTTACTTTGTGATATCTTGTTTTATTTTATTTTTGCAGGTTCAATTGTCATTAGGGATAAGTGCTATTTTAGATCTGAATGAGTGTTAACAGCTCTGCTTTAGTCGTCTAATTTTACTGCTTTGTTAATCGGTGACGGTGGCCTACACAATGTTCTAGCTAGGTGTACGATAGGGTGTTATGTTTCTGAGATTGGATTGGATGGTGGGCTGTTGTGATGGACCATGGGTTTTGGATTGACTTTGGGTTTATAGTATGACACTATTTAGTTAGATTTCGATGTGGGATGCGCCTTCTTTTGCCAGCCGAACCCACAAATCCTCAGGATATGTTGAATTGTTTTTCAATTATTCTAAATAAAAAAAAAAAAAGAAGTTTGAAAATTAAAAATATTAATTATTGAAACAAAACCATATATTTTTTTTATTAATAGGTTGATTAACTCTTACAAAATTGTATCAATAATGAGAATTGTGTAAAGACAAGACTAGATAAGAAAATATTTTAAGGAGAAATCTGATAGTGTGGTGGATGACATAGACTATTCTAAATGAAATATCAATACACTAAAATTTAAATATATAAATAAAATATAATAGAAAAAATAAAAAAAAAAATCCTAAAAAAACTAATTAATCCTCCGGATGCGCTTTCTTTACGCCAGTTCTCCAAAGCCTTCCAAGATATAAGAATCCTCGGGACTTGTTCAATTGTTTTTTAATTATTCTAAATAATTAAATTGAGAATTAAAAATTTTAGTTATTAGACTTAGATTATATAAATAATATTTGAGAAGTTACGCAAGGTTTCGTCATCCCATTTTATCTTTTTCTTTTTTAAATCTTTTTTCTAGAATTCTGCTTTTTAACAAACCCTTTCAGCCTTGAGCTAAAATGAACCAAATTAACATTGTTTTGATTAAAACTCTAATATGAATGAAATGGTTTTAGCATTACTTTGCCCTGAATCATTATTTACTTTCAAAAGAAACTCTATTCTTTTATTATAATTTGGTATTCCTTCTAACGACATTCATAATCCAAACCACCCTTTTTTTTTGCTATGAGGTTTTTCTGAAAAAAAACATAATTATAAAAGAAATTCCTGACATATTTCATGATACCAAACACTGGAAGTTGATTTAAGTAACCAAGAAATTATAATTACTACCACTGGGTAAACAAAAAAAAAAAAAGAAAGAATTGAAGAAAGAAGGCCAGAAAACTACAAGAACTTGAGAGAAAAAGATACACAAGAATAAGATGCTACTACATAAATTTCCTAGATCAATCAAAAGATATGCAAAATATTGAATCTCAACTCAGATTCATCCAGGAATGAAAAACATAAAACTTGATAGGAAAACAAGTGGGATCGAAAAATCACAAAACTTAATAAAGACATCCTTAAAGGATGATGAGGAGAGGGAGAAGAAACCAGGAATGGCAAAAGGCTGAAGGGTGACTATTAATTGGCAAAAATCACTATTCATAGCTTCTCTCTAATCTTGTGTAGCAGAAGCAGCCTCTTTCAAACATGACCTCATTATCGTCGCAAGCTTTGAACACGCATCAAGGCAAAGCTGCATTGCCTGTTAGTAAAAGCAAACTTAGTACAGCTAAACTACAAAAATTGCATGCACTTTATGTTGGTTAATGAGTATTTTGCAGGGGAAAGAGGAAGAGTTAGTTTGGTAAGGTGACACATGTATCAAAGATAGTGGCAATTTCAGCAATACCTCGTTCATTTTTGCAGACGACCATTCCCCTGTAACAGTCAGCTGAGTGACCTCATAACGAGAAGGCATACAGGTCATCATTAGGTTTCCATCTTGACAGCTTTCCTCTTCCAAAATTGGATCAATGACGAGGTTTGTGCCAAGACAAGACTAGGCACACCAAAAGATTAGAATCTCAGAACATGAGAAAATTTGACAAAACAACAAGCATTAACAAACTTAATGTAAAAGCCCACAGCACCTATCTTTAACAAACTAACTCTTCTGGAATCATAGTCAAGCATTAACAAATTTATTTTTTTCTGGTGTCATTAACAAACTTAACCTCTTCTTGACTATGATTCCCAAGAAGGAAAAAAATAAATTCTTGAAAGCAAGAACAGTAATGGCATGGAAGAAAATGAAGCACAACAGCCTTAAGGGCTCCCTTCTTTAACCAATGAGGAAAATGAATTGGCAGGAGAAAATCAATAAAGAATGATGGTCACTAACTACATGAACATAACTCTTTGATGGTAAAGATTTTTAGTTATTTGCCAAATTATCAGAGTTCTTTTAATAATTTGCATCAGACAAAGAGATGAGCTAATAGATATTTAACTAAATGTAACGAGTGAATGTGAAAATATACGAGGAATATGGCATGCTGCATTACAAAAAGAAGAGTCACAAAATCAAAATTTTGTGCAGAATGCATACCACTGAAACTCCAGCAACGAGGTCATACATCATAATCCCTGCATCAGCCAAGGCAAGGCTTGCACAAGATATTACAACAGGAATATCACCTGCAAACAAAAATGATGAAGATCATTAATGAATCCAAAGTTAAGCTTAAACTTTCTCAGCATCAAATAATTTTTTGTTTATAAAGGGGACAAACTTTCAGAGAAAATTTTTTGATTAAAAGTTAAATATGGATTTGCTGTGCAATCTTTCAGATTTAATCAGAAAAGCACCAGTGCCCAATGACAGTTTGATGCAGTGACAGCTGTGTCAGAAAGGTATTTGTGCTATCTACAAACTAAACCTACCATTTCTTTGTGGAGCAACATCCATTGCAAGAGAAGTTTAAGTTTTCCTAGCTCCCTTCTTTTTCATCCTTTATATTTTTCATTTACCAAAAATCTAATATAGGCCCAAACTTAAAGGTAAATGTGAACCAGTAACTTACTGCCACCAGATTCCAACACCAATGCAAAAACATCTACAGTTGTCTTAGGAAAAGTTTCCAACATTATTGCACCTTCCAAAGCTTTATGAAGCATTGAGGAAAATTCTTTATGGTCTGATCCCTAACAAAAAAGACTTTCACATGTTACACTAAAGACACTTGCAAAACAAAATAGAAGTTTAAAACATGATTATCAGAAAATTCAGAAATTCCTTTGCTACATCTACCTGCCCTCGGACTGGGGTGGCAAAAGTTGTATAGCTCACATTGCAATTCAGCCGGCCAACGTCACTATACATCATCGCTTTCTTGCTCTCTCTGGGCCCAAATCTGAACCAAGAAACGCCAATAAAACTAAGAGTGTTATTGTTGCATAGCTGATAGCTCTGCCAGGAAAAGTACATCAAAACACCCCCAATGATTTTTTTTTAAAACAATGACAAATTAAAATAGTTAAATGAATTACAAAAATATACACACACACACACACACAGAGAGAGAGAGAGAGAGAGATCACGGAGACAATGATATGCATATTAAGGGAAAAGATAGACTCACACAGATACAATGACCTTTGTATTACCGAATTCGGCATAAGCTGATCCAGCAGCAGCATTGACAGCACCAGTCCTGAAAACTGCAAGTGAAATCAACTTAATGATCTTTAAGGGAAATCGGTTAAAATCATATTTGATGCACTTTTCTTTTAGTGTATGTGTGAAAAAGCCAGTAAGATGATAGTAGTGCATGCTTGTAAAATGTATATACATTCTTTTAAAGAAGCAACCAGTAGGATTTAGTGTCTACCACAAAAACTCTGCTTGTAGAACATGAGATTCACTCTCATCCATTGTATGCTGAAACACTAAACAGTGGATCCTCAATTACAAAAGGAGACATAACACGTGAAAACACAGGATCAGATTATAAGAAAGCATGCACAAATGTGAACAACACATCCTAGGCAGCACTATACTTTTATATGTGAAAGACAGAAAGCTCAACTTTCAGAAAAAGGATCTCTTCATGAACTATTGTGAAAAAAAATACTAAAAATAAAAAAATAATAATAATAATAATAAATAAATAAAAACTAGAACGAACAAGGAAGGCATCCAATTGCTTTTGTACCATACCACTTTGAAACAACCAAAATACGGCATTCTTTAGGAATAATTATATATGAAAGTGGAACCTAACAATTTAAATAACAGAAAAAGGGAGGAAAAAGAACATTTTGAGTCATAGAATTTGAAGTGATTTTTAACAGCACTAAGTCTTAAGGACATGAATTGCCTGCAGAAAAGATACAATCACAGGAACTCCAAAATATAACAGTTGTTTTTAAAAAATCTTGAAATATCACAACCGTTCACATAATGGGGAAAAAAAAGGTGAAAGACATTCCAGAATAGAGACATAGGTAAGACTTCTCATATGATAAAAGAATTTGGTAGACTATCAATCAATAAACCATATTGCTCAAACTTAGGCACTTGTATCAAATACAAATCCAATCACTCAAGTTACTCTAAATTTTTCCAAAGTTAGATAATTTTACCCTATATCCATGTCCAATTTAAGTGTCCAATATATGTCCAACAAGGGTTCACTATGATGAAGTGAAGAGTGGAAGAACTACATAGATATAAAAACCCCACAAAAAATTAAGCACAAAATTTTATGGGCAACATCCGAATAACTGATAAACATGGCTTATGACATGTAACCTGAAAAAATACCAACAGAGCAAAGCAAATTCATGCAGAACCATGAGAAAGTTTCATACCAACCATATAGTCCAGAAAAGCAAATGATAGCAAGACCCACTTTAACCAAATCATTAATCATGTGCCAAAAACATAGCAAATAACAAGTTTAACATAAATCAAAATCCTAAAGTTCAGCACAAAAATAATAAGATAATGCAGCAAAGCAAAAGAACTAGCTAGTTGAATAACAAGAACACAGCTTCAAAACAAAGCAGCTAGAGTATATTGCATGTGGTCATAGTTCAATCTATAGAGAGATAAACCAAACAAAAACCAAGAAAGTAATCAGGACCCAAATGAAATCTTCAAACACATACTTGAAACACTGAGCATCCAATCAAATCAACAAAAACTAAAATATCAATTAAACAAAAAAACAAAAACGGGTGGAGCAGGTTACGGGCTATGATCAAGAAATGAATGCAGAGCATCAGAAGCCAACAACTCGCCTTCAAAATCGAATTCAAAAGCAACAAAAATAAAAGAAAAATAATCGTAGCATATCAGTGAATAGAAACTGAGAGAGAGAGAGAGAGAGAGAGAAAGAAAGAGAGTACAGGCAGGCCGGCACTGGTGGAAACCGCGGCCGTCAGGACGGACCCAATCGACATCGGAGTCTTTGAAAATGGGTGGACGGGATTTACGAGTAGGAGTCGGAGTGTACGTGGTCGGAGCTGAACCGGGTTTGGAGGCCATTTCCTTGCTTTCTCCCCTTTTGAGCCCCAAAGGCAAAGATTTCGAGCGACGTTCTGCTGTTTGAGAACTTTGTCCCGAGTCGTTACAGGTTTTCCCACCCTTGTAATCCCAGTTCAAACGATGTCGTATTGGTTTTCTCCTTTCTTGTTAAGTATATTTTTTTTATTTGACTTGTAATTAGATTTCGAAAATTTGTACTCAAATTCAATTTTATATTTTATTAGTTAAAATTCAATTTTATAATTTTAAAAAGAATTTTATTGTCACATTTTTTCCTGACTATTAATAGAAAATTTAATTACATTGCATAGATTTAATCGACTTTTATGAATTTTGATCGAATTTAATATTTTCTTTTTTTAAAAAAGGAATTGCATGATTCTCATATTTTTTTAGCTTGAAAGAGATTATTCCCTACATTATCTCAGAGACTCAAACTGCTTTTATCAAAGACCGTTGGATTACAGATAATATCATGATAGCACACGAAGTGGCGCATTTCATGAAATGGAAAAGGAAAGGAAAGGAAGGATGGGCAGCCTTGAAGCTCGCCTTGAATGGCCTTTTATTCTCCAGATATTCAAATGCTTGGGGTTTGATAGTAGGTGGATTGAAAAAATCTCTATGTGCATTACCTCTGTCTCATTCTCTATTCTCCAGGATGACAAAGAGATGGGTCCTATCGTTCCAGGAAGAAGCATTCGCCAAGATTGCCCATTATTCCCTTATATTTTTATTATTTGTGCTAAAGGTCTCTCCACTCTTCTTCGTCATAAAGAAGCATAGGGTGTCATCCATAACTACAAGGTGGCAAGAAGAGCTCCACTCATCTCTCACCTCTTCTTCACGAACGATAATCTTTTCTTTTTCAAAGCTAGTAAAGTTGAGTGTAGACACTTGCAGCACTGTCTCGCCCTTTATACTCATGCATCAGGTCATGAGATTAATTTTGAGAAATCCTGTGTCTCCTTTAGTCACAACACTCCAGGAGTTAGAGCGCTGATTAGAAGCATTATTCCAGTAGAGGAAAGATCATATGTTAGCTCATACTTGGGGCTATCTTCTTCCTCTTTGTCAAAGATAGAATTTGGAGTCGTCTGTGAAAAAGTCGTTTGCTTTCTAGAGCAGGAAAAGAGGTGCTCATCCAAGCGATCCCTTCATACATCTCAAGTGTTTATCTCCTCCCAAAGGAATTGTGCTATGAAATTGAAAGAGCTATGAATGGGTTTTGGTGGCGCTCGAATGGTATCAATAGCAAAGGTATTCGTGGGCAATGTTGGGAATTATTATGCAAAGAGAAAAACCAGGGAGATTTAAACTTCTAGAGAATTCATGACTTCAACTTGGCTCTCCTAGGAAAACAAGTATGGTGTCTTTTGAAAAATTCATCCTCTTTTGTTTTTAACATTTATAAAGCTACATAGTTTCCAAACTCTCATATCCTATAGGCCTCATTTGGTTCCAACCCAAACTACATTTGGCGAAGTGTTATGCCTCTTGTAGTTTTTATGACGCTATCTCAGAAGATCTAGAACATATTTTTATTTTATACCCTCTAGCAAAAGACTGTTGGCAACATATATCCCATCTTTGTCTATCTACACCAGGCAAAAACTTCAAGACCTGGATCAAGAATGTTTTCAACAGAGTTGATGAATGCAATCGCATCCTCATATCTATGATTTTGTGGTTGATTTGGAAAGGTAGAAATACTCTGGTTTGGAAAGGATCCTGACCATCCTCTTCTCAAATTCTTTCTTCGGCGTTCACTTTGCTTCATAGCTGGAATCTTGCAGAAGTATCCAGCAATTCTCTTGTGGATAATTGTATTTCTCTTATGTCTAAACTTTCAAATTGCTCAGTTGTTTTCGCCCGTAGATCAGTGAATACTGTCGCTCATAGCTTAGTTACGACAGCTTATTCCCAGTTTGATGTTTAGGAGTAGGGTCTTGTCACTCCTACTTTCCTACTTAATGTTTAATTTGCTTATCTCATCTAATGAATAGTCTTTTTCTTAAAAAAATAAATTAAAAAAAAAATCTACATCTAAAAATCTGGCTAACACATCACGTGTAAAAAATAATTTATTTCACTGTATAAAAATCTAAAAAAAATTGGCGGAATTACAACAGTGGCTAAATATAAAAAATAAAAATAAATAATATTAACTCATTAGTAATGGAATGCTTCTCAAATTTATGAAATATATCTGAGTTCAAAACAAAAACAAACAAAAAGAATAAAATCGACAAATTTCAAACTCAAGAAATGCAAAAGAAACAAATTAAAAAAAAAAATTCAAGAATACCTTAAATTTTTTTTTTTAACATCAAATCATCACAGAGGCCAAATCAAAAGATCAAAGAGTCAATACAAAATAAACTATCTACTCTATTTCAGTAACTTCAGAATCACAAAAGCTTTTCCAAGCAAAGGAAGATAACTAGGAAATGCAGCTTTTATGGAGGAGGAGGCCCAGGTTCAAACAGTGGAGGGCAGCAGCTTGTAAACAGACCACAGCAGCACAGAAACCATAAACTGCAAATTAGAAATTCCAAATAAAATATTAAAAAATTTACCAAATGAGTTTGTTTATTTCAAGAAAATTTTCCACATTTTTAAGAAAATTTTTCACATAATATTTAGATACTCAAAAAAATTAATTAATAAAAAATATTTTTTTAACTAAAGGAAAAATATCATTTTAAGGAATGTGACTTTCCTTTAAAAAGAGAAAGTTATTTTCTTATTTAAAAATACTTTTCATAGAAAATATTTCAATTTATTTTTTGTAAATAAATGGAGGGTAAATAATCATTTAAAATTCTAGTTTCACTGCTTTCTTGAAGCTAATCAATACAATGAAAGAATAGAAGAGATTGATCTGCTTACCAAGAATCCAAGAATCCTCCACCAGATGGAGCAGGAGGAAGCAGTGGTGTGCTTGGAGGTGGTGGATCCATTGGCTGATTGAGAGAAACTTCTGCCTAAATCTCTTCTCTCTCAGAAAGGTTGATGGGTTTGTATTGGTTTTAATATGAATAAAGATTATGCAAATAGTGTTAAGTTTGCATATGCAACATCCTTTCTTCTAGTCATAGCCCTAACTACCATTCAATGGTAGGTGCCAAATTAAAAACCTAACTAACATGAAAGTAAATACGCATAGTTTAACAACAGTATTGGAATGGGTACACCATTTTTTTTTACTTAAGTTAAAATATATTTCGTTTTTAACTATGTGGTATTTTTTTATGTTCATTTTACTATTTATAAAAAAAATCTTAAAAAGAAAAGACTACTCAAAGGTTGCATCCATTGGAACTTCTACCTTTCTCTAATTGTGCAAATGGGTGCCTCATTGTTTTTTGAAAGGCTCCATTGCCATTATCTTGTTTTCCTGTGTTTGAAATGGATGAATTTAAGTTCAACAGTACTCATACAAAGTTTTTTTTTTTTTTTTTCAAGTGTTATGAGCAAGTTTGAAGTTTTTATGTTAATAAAAAGAATGATGCTTAATGTTGTACAACAAATTCGCCGATTATCTCCTAGCAGGGTTGACAACGCATATTTGCTTCTCTTTGTGTGGTTTGCATCAAATCTGCTCTTTGGTGTGGCTGTTTGCAGGTTGGGCTTGTTGGCTGTATTACCTTGCCAATGGGAAGTCAAGCTTTGGATAATGGGTTGCATCTTGTTAACAATGTGTGAGTTATCTCTGGAGACGTTATCGGTGCCTTCTATGAGCATCAGTCTCTTAATGACTATTAAAGTGTCAAGAACAATTAGTGTCAAAAGCTCTGCTTCACCACCCGTGGACATCCTTGGTTTCAGATCTCCCTCATCACCTGAGTTCTGCATGCTCCTTTTGTTTCTATCATGGGCCAACTCAACTTTGTGATTTTTCTGAAGGAAATCTTTAAACAGAAAATGTTCTTGGTCATGGGCGTATGTGTTTTTCCTTCCCTTCTAAGGTCAGGTCCTGTGCAAGTCTCGATGAGTAAGATGATTTTCCCTCAAACGGGTTGACCCGTTTGTGATGGATGATTCATATGCTTTACGTTTTTGTTTGGGTTAGACTCGTATATGGTTTTGTTGAGTTAGTGTAAGCAATTGAAAAGAATGAAGAGCAGATATTTCATATTTATATATTGAATAGAATAATTCACCCCAAGTATCCCCACAATTACATGGCTAGCTATACCCCCACTTTCTCTTAGGAAAAGAAAAAAATAGCAAAGTTTCCTTGTGTACATGAACCCATAACTGGACAATTTAACACCCTAAACCCCCCTCCTTTTCCTTTTACCAATTTTTCTCTTAAACTCCTGTCAACTATTCCCCCTACTCCTTATTCATTTACATAACCAAAGCAAGGAAATATTACCCAACAATTTTGAAAACCAACTCCCTCTCCTTCCAATCTAGCCCAATTCCCAAACAACAAAAAAGGAAAATAAACGAAAAACAAAATTTAAGTAGGCAAAAAATGGTCCTTGGATATAGAATATATGAATGTAGGGTGAGGAGAACTTTCAGAGATACTGCTGCCGGTTACCTTGGTTCTAGTCGAGCAGCCGGGAATGACAGAGCTTGCCGAAGTTTTCGATGAGATGATGGGCTCCCTAACAACATAGTCTGAGATCGAGTTACCATATCGACCATTGTTGGTGTTTGGTAAGCTTGCACAAGACTCGTACTATCGGTCGAGTCGCCTCGTGCAGTTGCTCTCTGCCATGAGTGTGAACTCAAACCTGATAAGACGTAAGCCCTTCCGGATGTTTCGTATACCTGACGGTTTGCCATCCTTTCCTGCATTTCCTTTAACTCAGCACACAATGCAACACACAATCTGTCACCAGCCTGTGCAGATGCAGTTTCAGACAATGATTTGTAACATCTATCCAAGACAGAGACTGCTCGAGCGAGATCACCATTTTCAGCAGCGACTCTAGCCTCGGCCATTGCCTCTGCTGCATGAAGTCTGTTTTGCTGCCTATCCACTTCCATTGACACCACTTGTGCTCCAATTACTTCAGGCCTCTGGATCGTTACTTGACTAGCTCCCTCCAATGTCACCACATCTTTTGTTATTGGATCTCTATATACACATCCAACTTTCAGCAATGACATCTGATCAACAGATCTATCAACTGGAATATTGACTGTCACCAAGAAATCCCTTTCTTCTTCCGCATACAGGTCGCCAACATCAACAGTGCCCATTCTTGCATTACCCATGATTCTGGTTCGATAACTACCTGCTTTTATCGAACCAATATGCAAGCTCCGGTGAACACACTCAACTTTGACCTGTAGCTCCTGGACTACCACACTCAACAGCCCTCCAATACATTGCGCAAATGCATCCTGAATAACACCCTCGGCTTCTATGAATGAAAATGTGCCCCCAGAAGCCTCAGAAATAGAATGCATTGAGGCAGCATCATGGTCTGCACCAAACCCAAATGTATGCACAGGAATCTGGAAACCTGTGCCACCATTCTGATGAAGTGATATTGGAAGAAGTGATTTGTAATCTGTTCTACGATGTGTCCCACTAGGACTGGTGATAGTATATGTATCCTGACCATCAGACAACAGAATTATACTGGCAACTGAGTTCTTCCACTTTCGATCTCCTATCACCTTGGCACCTTTCCTAAGGCCTTCTGCAATGTTTGTTCCACCATTAGAGATCAGGGAATTAACCGCCTGTAGTGCTTCCTGCCTACCAGCCTCAGTCATGCGACGAAGAGGAAACAGGCGGCGGGCTGTGGACGAGAAGGCAACGACAGAGAGTCGGTCAGAAGGGCCAAGATTCTGTATGACAAACCCCATAGCTCGTTTTAGCAAAGCAAGCTTTGTTCCTGCCATGCTTCCACTAACGTCAAGAACAGTAACTAGGTCAACTGGAGCACGAGAATTTTCAGGTAATTCAGTATGATAACTGCTGCTATTCTGCCTTTGACTTGTAACAGGAGCCTTAAGATGTATTAGTACAGTAAAATTATCATGAGAGGCTGATCTTGAAACAGCTGAAACTTCTGGATATGTTTTGACATCTACTGTTCCCACAGAATCAGGATCATCAACATCATCTTTAGCAGATGCACTTCTCTCAGTAATCTCACGTTGCTGGCCTATGGTTTCATCATCATCAAATATAGGTGGTTCCTGGCCATGATAAAGCGATGAGATATGTCGGTTTGCATCTATCCGAGCAGGAGGTAGCCGTCTTAGAACTGTCATCCAGGCATCATCTCGAGGCCAGCCAACTGCATTGATTCTTTGTCTTCCGCGGGAAATATCAGAAGTGGGATTTTGGAAGGGGACTTCTTTCCACTTTGCTCTGCAAACTGGGCAAATCTGGTTCCCATGTTTTACATTAGATGTAATGCAATGGAAGTGGAAAGCATGCGAGCATTCTGCAGTAAAAATAGCATGGCCCTGTCCTGGTTTCATGGCAGTCAGGCATATTGCACAAGTACTCTGCAGATTAAACAGTTCAAACTGGTGAGAACAATATCACTCCCATTTTATATATAATAATATGTAAACTATAGTTTGAAGTATCACACATGGTAGACACATGTTCCAGGGAGCAAGCAGTCATATCAACTACTAGAGATATCAGACATGTTAGTGTTGCAAACCCATGAGAGAGATTTTTAAGTTCTAGCAGCCAAGGAGATGAATATTATACTGTGTGAAACATTAGTCCTAAGATGCTCCTAGCCTCCTATGCTGCCAAAGCTCTTGGCAAACATGCTTCGTATACACAAATTTTCAGTAGTCAAGTAAACAATTTCATAGCAATGAGATTATTTTCACATATAGGCAAATCGAGAAGCCTCCTTGATATTTATGAAACTGATCTATAGTTTTGGATGACATTACTGTTGTCACAGGATTGTATTCCTTGAGAACAATAGTTATAAGGAACTTATATTTTTAGGAACAACTTGATCTGAGGCATCACAGTAGACTTGGGAAAATCACAAAATTATGTCCAACTGCAGCGCAATATCGAGATTGAAGCACGAAAAGAAGGAACAAAACCAAATATCCCGAGTTCAAACAATTTTTTACAGACAGCTTCTTTTCCAAAAACCAAACAGTAAGTCAATATTAAGCAGTCAAAAGCTCTGCAAAGCACTTAATGCCAAAATGTTAACCTTCTGACTTTTCAACAGTAAAGAATAATCAAAAGGACATAGATAATGTTATATTAACTGTATCAAAGAAAATATTTCACAAGGAAATCATAAAAAAAAAGGAACATAATGAGCTTGCTTCAGAAATTTTTTTTCTTTTTTTAAATTTAGTCAGTCAAAGCATGCAAAGGACATTATGGCAAATTATAAACAATCAAGGACGAGACTTTTAATAAGAAAAGAATAATTGAGCAGCACTTAAACAAACTAATGATGGACCTTTCAAGATAATAATCCAAAAACAAAGTAAAAAATATTTATATAAAAAGCTCATCGAAAGAAGGGAAAATAATGGACTTGCCCCAAAATTTTGTCCCTGTTTTCATTTTTTTTTCATTTCTTTAACTCCCCAACTTTTTCTTTCTTGAAGCTTATTGCAAGAAAGATCCCAATCAACTATCCTCAGCTTTTCCAAAATTACCATCAAAAGCGGAGAGAGAGAGAGAGAGAGAAAGTAGTGCTGACCAGACAAGCACTTTTCCATCAAGGTAAATGAAGAGGGGTTGCAGCAACAACACTAGATGGTGGTAGTATGAAACTTTTGTAATAAGCCAAAGTGAAAAATGGTCCTTAAAGGGACTAGTCCACTTTAACTTGCCCCACAATGGAACCTCAACTTCATTGAGGGAGAGAGAGAGAGCTGAAAACAACAAGACAACAAATGCCCCATCTTCACAAATATTCAGGAATCATTCACACCCAATATACCCCACTTTGATAAGTACATTGAAACTAGAGTGAGAATTGAGAAAGATGCTAAAAACAAAAAGTTAGACACTAGACAGTAATAAAAACTGACATTAACCGTAACATATTATCATAAAAAATTACTATTTCTTCAATGATTAATCTAGACTACCCTCCAAAACCAAAGATATTAAGCATGAAACAAACTAATTTTAATTGATCAAAAAATTTCCAATCTTCTTTTTTAATCCATTGAGAGGCTAATACAATGAGAGAGCTCCATTCATAGATAAGAAATCTCTGTAGCCATCTTAAATGAGATCACAGTCAAACTACATTGTTACTCATGAAAATATAAGAGCTTTAGAGACGCTCCAAAAGGGTTAAATAAAATAAATTAAAACAAACCACGTGATCACAGGAAAACCAAAAGCCACCATGGAGATCCACCGTTCAGTCATGGAAGGAAAAGGGAAATTGAAAAACATTCTTAAAATCACATTATTGTTTAAAAAAAATGGAAACCAAATAATACCCAATAAGCTTTGCTTTACTCTCCTTCAGGAGAAAGCAAAAAAAAAAACACCATTATTTTTTAAAAAAAAAAAAAAAAACTAACAAGAACCATAAACTCAAAGGAACCTAAATATCATGAATACGGTTGTGTATACCTTAGAGGATTTGGTCCCGGATTTGGACAAGCGGAGGCCAGAAGAGGACGGCGTGGGAGTAGTGGAGCCACGGGAAAGAGAACCGGCAGGAGAGAGTGAAACGGCATCAGAGAATCTGGAAGGAGACGGCGAGGAATCTTGCTCAAGATTATGAGGAACAGAAAGACACATATTGAGGCCAAGTGCCAGTTTAGCTTTCCTCCATTTGCTTCCCATTTCTTTCAGATCTATCATCCTCAATAGAAACAAACCCAAATAAAGAATCCTCCTTTAAATCTCTCTCACCTACTTAAACTCTGCATATCCACAGAGACAAGGTTAAAGAAATGAAATGGACATTAAACATTGGTTTTTTCCTCTTTGTTTAATAGGTTTGGGAAAGAGAAGATGGGTATTGCTTGCAAGGAGAAAGAAGAGTGCTTTACAATAGAAGTGAGGTTATGGGAGATGACCATGAAAGAGATTTTGAGATAGAGATTAGAGATTAGAGAGAGAAGAGGAAGTGGGTTATTTTTGACCTTTTGGGTTTGAGGGAGGAGATGGGTTGTGGTGGTCAGAGGATAGAGCAGCCTTTTTTAGGAGATGTGCATGGAAGACCAAAATTAATATTAATATTATATAAATTTCTCCTTTTATTCTTTTTATCTATTGAAGGAATTACAGAAATAGCTTTGAATAATGTGATTTTTTTATAATATATTCCAAGTTTTGTTTTTTGCCCTTTCTTTTTGGCTCTATTATCTCCATTTGTTTATTTATTTTTAGAAAAATTATTATTTTATAAATTTATTAATTAATCATTTAATTTTAAAAAACATTTCTAATATTTTAAAAAACCTATTGATTTATTTCTATTAAATTTTAATTTTATTATTTAAAACTGAAAATTTATTAATAATTGATGGCTTAGATTAAACATCCTTAGAAATTTTAAAAATATTATTAATTAATTTCGTTTCAAGAACGTTTATTATGAAATAAGAAATTATGATTTTATTAAAAAAATAAATTATGAAATTTTCATAATAAATAATTTATTTGATATATGTGTGTACACATACAACTGGAAAATTGAAATTGTAGCATTATTTGAAATCTAAGAAGGAGATGGTTGCAATTTTTTCTTTTATAAAATTAATTTTGATTGGGACGTAAATTCTAGATTTTATAGTTTTTGGGATAATTTTAATTTTTTTTTTTTATAAAATTGATTGATATTTGAAGATGATCTCAACACTGCTAAGATAAGATTTGATTAATGGATACAGTTGCAATTTAGTAGACGGCACTCAAGAGAAAGTTGAAAATTTAATTATCAGAAACGTCAAATTAATCATAATTTTCTTTAATTAATCTAAAAATAAATTTAAAAAAAAATCAAAATTCAAATGTCCTCTCCCATCTCACAATCGTAAGATGATTATTTAATTTTTGTTTTGATATTTATATTAATTATTAAATTAAAATTTTTATTTTAAATTTATATATTATTGATACATTTTAATGAGTTATAACTAAAATTCATTATAAATATATATAAATAATTATAACAAGTTAGTATGATATATACATATTAAGAGATAAAATATTTTAAATTAAGATTTTACTTTATTTATTTTTAATTTAATTATTTTATAATAAAAACTACTTTTTAAATAATTATTATTATTATTATTATTAAATAAGTAAAAATTTGACCATCCTTTTGGTGATATATGCTTGCACTCCACTAATTGCATGGAAAAAGCCAACTGCTTTTCTGAATTTTCTGAGTCAATAGGAATACAACACAATAGCACATCTCATTACATCTCATTGACATTGAGGATGTCAAAAATTCCAATAATAATGCCTATTATTTTTTAATAATATATAAATTACAAAATTGCAACTTATATTTAAATATCACACATAATAATGGGTTAATTATAAAAAAAAATTTGAAAATTATCATAAACTATAATTTGATTCAATTATTTTTAAAAATTAAAAATATTAGTATTGTTTTTAATAACTCTATACTTTACTATTTTTAATTATATTTTGATAAATAAATAATTATATTTTGTCAAAAATTTTAATTAATATTATTTAATTAAGATGATATAAAAAAATAGATTAAAAGTTAAAAAATTTTATTAAAATTATTTAAAAATTAAAAAATACGTCTAATAATCAAAAAATATTATTTATAATAAAAAAAAATTAATACATAAAATTATAAAAATATTTAAAAAATAATTAAAATGTAAAATTAATCCCTAACAGATGAAATTTTAATATTAAATTTTGTAATGAACTTATAACTCTCGTCATACTTTTTAAATATTGTGAGTCTTAAAATTATTTTTTTGAAAAATTATCATAAATTTTTATCAAATGTCGATAATAAAAATTAAATACGATTCAAATCTACGATAAAATTTAAAATTAGTTGTACCAACTGATATTATTTTTAAAAATAAATTAAATTTAAATTAAATTATTTTTTATATATAATTCACCCCCTTATATTATCCTTTTGCTTGCCTGAGCGGCTCAACTAACATGGAAATTTGCTTGGATGAATTAATGGAGTTGGTTGCATTTAGTGATTAACCGGTCCACTTAAATTTTAAAAAAAAGAAAAAAATAAAAAATTAATCGAAGAAGAAGAGGAATAATCGAAAAAGAAGGAGAATGAGGAGGAGAAGAGGAGGGTATTTAGTATTTTGCTATATTTTTAATGGTAAAAATAGACGGAATAACTATTTTATTAACGGAGAAAAAAAATAAGAACGTTTTAATAGATTTCTGAACATGTAAGAACTAATTTATTAATAATTACAATATTTAGAAATTAAATTATAAATTTCCATTATAATTATATGTATTTTAAATTAATTTTATTATATTAAAATAATTTTTTATCAATTTTAAATATCCATTTTTATAAAAAAAATATATATTTCTTTTAGCTTTGACCTTTAAGAATCTCTGGAATTTAATTTTGCTAATTCATATTATTGTCTTTTTGTTATAAGTCATTATCTTCCATACACTATTTATAAGAAAACTCCATTGTAAAAATTTGGATAACTAAATTTAGTCAATGTATACAAAATACTCACACCTATGATGATAATTTATATATAATAATATAATATAATTTTATAATTTTTATCTATTTTTTTAATTATTTTAAAATTATTATTCATTTTCTTTTTTAAACTGTAATAATATAGAAATTAATTACTACAATTTATTATTTTAATGATATTAATTATATTTTTTAAAAAATTATATATATTTTGAGGTGGAGTAGATTAAGAGAATGTGGAGGGAGACAAGTCTCATCAACAAACACAATTTAAAGTTTTAAATGGAAAAAAATTAATTTAATGCAAATTAATTAAATAATAAATTTCAAGAAACTTTATATCATCAATTAGTCAAATGGGATTGTCTCCAAGGTAAGATTGGTCCCTCATGAAAGTCATTTTGCCTACATGCTTACATATGGCTGCTTAGAATACTGCATTGATTGTATTCCTTCTAAGTATACTTTGTGGATTGTGATTAGTCAAAATCCATGTTTAATTAATAATTTATATTTTTTCCCATATGGGTTTTTTTTACTAATTCCCAAAACCAACCACTTTTCTCTAATTTTTTTTAATATAATTACTGTAATCTCATTAATCTTATTTGGGATATGCATCTTCTTTGTTTCTTGCAAGGATAGAGTAGGTTGGATTCAACTAGCTACACTTTTTCTTTTGATAACCGTCGGACCTCATTCTCCCTTAGACTAAGTCGGGATCCACAAAAGCAGAACAGATCTGGAGCTCGGGACAGCCCCTAGGCAGGCCTACTCAACAACTCAAATTTGGACTTGAAACGTACGGTGGACCGGGTCGACCGCGAGTCCAAATCCAGTAGTCAGTCCAGAGATGGACATGAAGAGAAACAGTAAGTTCAGTCCTTTTGCAATCCTACATAGATAAACGTACAGACCTGTCTGACAGAGATAGGTGTCATTATAGCAGAAATGTCATTAGGTATCGCTAGCAAGCAAGGAGGAAGAATAAAAGAAAAAGTGATGTCCTCCTCTAAAGAGAGAATTTTACTAAACTATTAAAAACCATATTTTCTCTAGATCTCATAATATTATATTGCATACAATATTATTATATATATATAAATTATTATTTAGTGTTTACATTTACTAATTTTATTTTCTAAAAAAAAAATATTTTCCTTCCAATAAAAAAGTGTTATAAAATAATATTAATAAAACCCAACAACTGCAAACCACAACACTCCAAGTGATGGTGGGCAACTTGAAACATGAAAATGATGGCAAGCTTATCCCATTTGCACCTTTAAATTTAGTAAAAAAAAGAAATAGTAAATAATAGAAAATATTATTAAAAATTTTAGATTATAGGATTTATGTATATTTTAAATATCTATTTATTTAAGAAAAATAACTTACATTTAAAGAATTTTAAAAAAAATATATATTTTACAATAGTATAATTTATTTTTTGTTATTTGATTATAATCCTAAAAATAAATAAAATATCAATAAATTTATATATAATAGTAATTTAGAAAATTACTTAACTTTTTTAAAAATATATTTTTTAAAAATGATTTGATTTTTCTTTTAGCTAAAAGAATATTTATATAAAATAAAAGGAGACTAATTATTTACTAGTAATTATTATTAAAATAATGTAATTATATTTTATTTCTTTTTATTTTTGGATGATAAGAGATAATCAACTAGTGGACATGATAATGATAGTAATGCCAAAGTGCTTCTCATCAGAAAGTAAAGATTTCATTTTCTCTTTTTTACATCAAAGATTTTACAAGTTGTCTTCCAAACTTCTATTCTTACCTCATACATCCCTTTCTCAACCGTTCCATAAATTCAATTCACTTATAAAAGTCTCAATCACTCAATTATACAAAAATTTATATACATTTTTTTGATAATATGGTATTGCCCTTTTAGATTTACGCATTTCATGACGTCTGAATTATCGGTAAAAGATATTATATAATAAATTTTCATTACGTCTATAATTATAAGATTTTTTATACACTAATTGGTATTAGTTGAATTTTAAAAAAATCATTAATTTTATTTTTTTATAATATAAAAATAATATATATATAAAATTTAAAATACGTATTTTTATACACTTTTAATAAATTCAAATAAATTAATTACACTCGCCTTTTTTAACAACTTACTAATTTGAATATCGAAATAATTGTCCATAGATCACGAGTGAGCATTCGGTCGATTTAGTTTAAAATCGAATCGAATCGAATAAATCAAAAATTGAAATTTTAGTATTTATGAAAATCAAACAAAATCGATTTTGGTTAGAAATCGAATCGAATTGAATCGGTCTGATTCAGTTCGATTCAATTCGATTTAATCGATTTCAATTTTTAATAAATTTTTTATTTTTTACACTCTATTTTTAGTATTTTAAAATTTAATTAAAATATTTTAATTTTAATATGATCTAATTTCTCTATATTATTAAAAATAATATATTATTATCATAATTCGGTTCGATTTAATTTTTTCATTTTTTTTATTAAAACCAAACCAAACTGAAATAATAAAAAATTTTTAAATTAAAAATCAAATCGAATTGAAATAAATAAAAACTTAAATTAAATTTTTAAATTTATACGATTCAATTGATTTTTTTAATTTGAAAACACGGTACTGTAAACACCGATCACTCTTTTTTTTATCTTTTATAAAATGACAGCTTTTTGACCACATAAAAAAAATATCTAATTGTCATCCATTATGGAAGTTGGAGTGATATATTTGTATTTCTTTTTTGGATCTTAGCTTTTTAGGTTGGCCATCAAAATCTAATAGAATATTTTTCATATATATAATTATACCCTCTTGTTATACGAAATTTTATCCTTTGAAGCTTGCTTTTAACTAAGCCACAAACAATCATTTATTACATTACTCTAACCTTATGTTTTCTCATTTAATGGTTTATTTTTATTAACATTATATTAAATTTTAAAATTTATTTATTGAAATCAATTTTAAAAGAAATAATATCTGTTTATCAAAAAAATACACGACTCTAATTAAATAGGATTTTAATTATTTTTTTATTATTTTATTATAATTAAATAATAAATAAATGATTAGCTTTATTTTGTAGAAATTTTATTTCGTAATTTTATTTCGTAATTTTATTTGACAGATTTTAATAATTTATATTCGAAAGATGTTAAAGAAGGAGGAGTATTTTTGTCAAATTATCTTATACAGAATTTAGACAAATACTTAGAAAGTATTTTTATCAAATTATCTTATACAGAGATTTAATTTTGAATTATTATAAATTTTTATTAAACTTTAGAACTGATATTCCTATTAGATGGATTTATTGTAATACTATTCTAACACATATTTTAATTGATTTTTGTGTTTGGAATGATATATATTTTTATTTAATATAATTTTATTAATATAATAAATTATTTAACTTTAAAAAAAGAAAAATGAACGATTTTGATTGGTAAAAAAAGTCATTATCATGATTGAGAATATAGACGATGGCTGCTCCCCAATTAATGGCTACACTGGACCATGGGTTCACTTATTGCTCCATTTTGGCTACAAAATCAAAAGCTTT
The DNA here is from genome assembly GCF_001659605.2 of Manihot esculenta. Classification (NCBI taxonomy): domain Eukaryota; kingdom Viridiplantae; phylum Streptophyta; class Magnoliopsida; order Malpighiales; family Euphorbiaceae; genus Manihot; species Manihot esculenta. The sequence goes on along the minus strand of NC_035164.2, from coordinate 2,218,318 downwards.
TCCACTAACCCTTAGCACCAAGTGGGTTTTGATGGACACAAACCAACCTCATTACAGATTCCCCACTTTTTTTCTAAATTAATATTTTTCATATATATTATTTCAGCTCAAAATTAAATTGAAAATATCATAATTTTTGAGACTGCTATTTTAGTACTTTTCTAAAATTAGCACACAAATCTGTCAAATATTTTTTATAAAGCAAAGTGGTTTAGAGTAGATCAAGCTGCAAGCTCGTTACATTTAAGAAAAGTTACTATGTAATTTTTATAGTATAAAAATATTTATAAATTAATTTTTTAATTTTAAAAAATATATTAAAATATTTTTAATATTTTAAAAAATTTATTAGTTACTATTTAAAGAAAAGCCTGCTTTAGTTTATGCCTTTATGTTTGACTTGGCCAAGAAAGTCGGCCAAAATTGAGATTATTAGAAAGAGAGAGGTTAAAATCCCACGAGAGGAATCATGAGGTTTCTTTTACTTGATGATTCTCCACTTAATTCAAATATAAATAAGGGAAAAATAAAAAAATATCTTATAATTTCATTTATTTTAATTTATTAAAATAATAGCTGTAATAAGTAATTATAAAAAGGATTTATTGTTACATTGAATTTTGAATAACGGTTATTAATTAATTAATTAATTAATTAATTAATATTGCGACTAAATTTTATTTAAAAAAAAACATTTAAGGTTTAGACAGAGCAGTTGTAAAATTGTTTTTTAATAATAAAAAGAAGATCATGCACATGTAAGGATTAATCAATGTGGGATAGATTAGGTAAGAATGTTGAAATTTTGGAGTGTGGAAGTCATGTGAGTAAATGGATGAAAGCAGAAGAGTCACAAAGTTTGAATGGCCACAAACTCACTTGAGAGGTTGAGGAGGAAGACAGGCTGTCAAAGCATGAACAAAGTTTGACAAAAATGAATGCTAATGTAATGAGAGGTTTTTTTTTTTTTTTTTTAATTTATAGATATACACATTCCACTCTCAAATATTAATAATAATAATAATATATATTTTTTTAATATTAATGGGTAATGGGATATGTTCTCACACAACTTGTGAGCATATATTCAAGAATTTGTTAAACTTCTACTTGTCACACACATCATGGCAAGATTGGTTGAACCCCATTTAATTTTGTTTCCCCTTTTAATTTTGCATATATAGAGAGATAGAGAGAGAATGTAATGGTAAAATATCTATTTATAATATCAAAATGAAAATTTAAATATTAGTGAAATTCTTATTAAATAGTTTTTAAAATATTTACTAAATTAAATTTATTTTTTATTTTTTGGTAATTTAATATTTGTTCAAAATTTATACATATATAATTGTTTAAAGTTTATCAGAGTTAGGTCACCGACATTAAGACTGAGATCTTGTTAGAAAAGTTAAATCCAAAATCCATTAGAATTCACTATACAAGCTGACTTATTAGCATATTGCTCAACTCGCGGTTGAAGCAGATCGAAGAGCCAATCTCATTAGAAAGGAGTTTAGTTTATTTAACATGACAGAAAGTAAGAGAGCAAGTTCAGTTATGATGTGATCTTATTAGTGCGAGCGTAAAAAAAAAATTAAATGGCCGCCTGTCGATGGTGAGCATGTAGATACGTCAGTACATACTGTAATAGATGACACTATAATAGAGTAGCGATTATGCGTCAATAAAAAGAAATAAAAGAGGGGAGCGTGACCCTTTAGATTAATCTTCTTCATATATAGAAAAACGCTATGTTTTTTCTGGATTTTAAAATATAAATAAAATGTAAATATTAAAATATAAATAATATATGAAATGAAATTTAACAAATCAGTGCCCGCTCAAAAGGGGTTTTATAATCAATATGGAAAGTTGTTTTAATGCTAATGCTATTTTTAGAAATAGGCAAATGAGATATTTGTCATGAAAAATCTTATATATATATATATATATATATATATATAGATTAAATATTTAATGCCACCCTCATAATTATTAAAAATATTTAATTTATTTTTGAAAAATAAATTTAATATTAAAAAAAATAAATTGAACTTCCTAATTATATATTTAAATGAAGAAATTTAGCTTGAAATTATTTATTTTAAAAGATTGTGTTTAAGTTAAAAAAAATAATTTAAATAAATAAATAAAAATAAATTAAGTTGAAAGAATGAAAATATCTATCTTTTCTAATTTTTCGGTTGCTTCTTAACTCTTCCAATTTATTGCTTATTGAAGAATAATGCCTTCTAACATTTATGACTATTCTAGAAAATGACAATTAAATTAATTTTTTAATAACATTTATAACTAAATTAATTAACTGAAATAATAAAAATATTATTTTAATAATAAATTAAATATGTTAATAAAACAATTTTTATTTACAAAAATTATAAATATAATATATAATTATTATTTCTAGAGTTTTATTAATAGTATTAAATATCAAATTTACAGATAATATTTTATGAACAAACTATAATCAAAATATATTAATTAATAAAAATTAAATTATATTGATTAGTTCAATTATTAAATGATTTTTAAATTTATTAACCAAAAAATCGAATAAAAATATTATTTTATAACAATTTTTTCTTAAAAAAATATTTAATTGAAAAAATTATTGTGATTTTTATCAAATTTAGTTGAAAATTTTACTCAACAAAATTGTACGTGTCTATTGGGCTTTAGACCTCTCAGTTTCTTGGGCTTTTGGACTTCTTCTCTTTCGACGGGCTTTTTACAAAATAAAGTGAAAAAAATAATATATTTTTTAAATCCTGATTTGCAAAAAAATATTTCTTAGATCAGGATGAATCAGAGTTCTACCGTACTTTATAAGTGCGATAGGCTCTTCCGCACTTATAAAATACGGTAAAAAGCCGTTGAATCAAAATTAAAATTTTTTTAAATAAAAAAAATTCTACCGCACTTTACAAGTGCAGTAAAATTATATTTAAATTTATTTTAAAATATTAAAATTCTATCCCGTGCGGTAGAATGTATCAATTTCTCAATTTACGTATTACCGCACTTTAAAACGTGCGATAACACGTAGAGTTTGTTTAATTTGTTTAATATATATTATATTAATTTTATTTATTTATTTATATATAAAATTTATAGATAATTATAAAAATTATATTAATATTAATTATTTAATATAATTAAAATTTAATATAATAATGATCGTATATAAATTTATTTTAATAATTAAAATTATATATATATAACATTATAATTATATTTATTTAAATATAATATCATAATTATATTTATTTTAAAAATAATATCATATATTTTATATTTATTTATAGAATTTATTATTTTTATTAGAATTATATTTATAAATAAATAAATAAAATATTTAAAAATTATAAAAATTTAAAAAAATACATATAAATAATTAAAATTGTGGAATGTGATAAAAATAAAAACAATATAATTACAAATGATAAAATAAAAAAATAATGCTAATGACATTCTAAATGTGCTCCAGTGCCACATTGACGTCCTCTTTGTTCATGTAGATGTCGAGTTCTATATGGCCGGCGATCACTACTTGTATTCTGACATTCAGCAGTAGCATAATTAATATTAAGATCAGGAGCCACCAAACTCAAATCTTGTGTTGTAGTATAATGCGATGGTAAATAGATATTATCAGATGCAAAAGTGGAGTACTGCTATCCGATGTTTACTGTACAAATATAATTTTAATAAATAAATATAAAATATAATTCTAATAAAAATAATAAATTCTATAAATAAATATAAAATATATGATATTATTTTTAAAATAAATATAATCATGATATTATATTTAAATAAATATAATTATAATGTTATATATATAAATTTAATTATTAAAATAAATTTATATATAATTATTATTATATTAAATTTTAATTATATTAAATAATTAATATATTTTTTATAATTATCTATAAATTTTATATATATATAAATAAATAAAACTAATATAATATATATTAAACAAATTAAATAAACTCTACGTATTACTGTATTTTAAAAGTGCGGTAATACATAAATTGAGAAATTGATACATTCTAGTAGAATTTTAATTTTTTAAAATAAATTTAAATACAATTCTACCGCAATTTTAAAGTGCGGTAAAATTTTTTTATTTAAAAAAATTTTAATTTTAGTTCAATGTCTCTATACCGCATTTTATAAGTGCGGAATAGTTTACCGCACTTATAAAATGCGGTAAATTTCTTGAAAAATATTTTTTCGCAAATTAAAATTTAAGAAATATATTATGTTTTTTCACTATATTTTGCAAAAAACCGTCTGTCTACCCTAACGAGATTATTGTTTGGGTTTGCAATTTTATTTTATGTTGGGCTTTAATATCTAATTATTTTAATAATTTAAATTCCTAATTTAATTAATTAAAAAAATCTCATCAAAATCAGAAATAAATTAGAATAATATTTGAAGTTAAATTAAAGAAATTAGTTAAACTAGATTAAATTAAATTTAATTAATTTACATTCAAGTTATTAGGGTTGGGCTAATTTATTAGGTGTTTTTTTTATATTCTTTTTTTTTTTAAATAACAAGAAAACTTCATACAAAGAAATAATGTGAGGAGGAGGTATATCAATCCAAACTCCTTGATCTGACTCAGAATGAGCCGATATTGCTAGAATATGAGCGGATATTGCTAGAACATGAGCGATATCATTCGCAGATCTATGAACAAAAACACACTTTGCTTCCTCATAACTAGATAGAAGCAGTTTACAATCTTGAACCAAAAGGCCAAAAGACGATAAATCATCTAACAAAACATAATTAACTGACATCACAAGTACCTGAGCATCCAATTCGAAAAGAACTCGATCCCATCCACACTCTTTAATCCAGCTCAATACTTCCCGTAATGCTATAATTTCAGCACACTTTACATTCATCTGGCTATAAAAAGAGCCTGCTCTTATATTCTTAATCTTTGAGGCAATTATAGATTTTATAACAATTAGTATCATTATAACAAATATTAAAATTAAATTGTTTATTTTTTAAAAAATATTTTTTTTATATTTATTAGTGTTTGAATATTCATAAAAAATCAGTCAATGAAATGTTTTTTTCTAATTAAATAAAATATTAAATTATTTTTATCGTCTCCATATAAAATTTTTAATATATTTTATTTTTAAATATTTGAAAATAAATATTAAAATAATAAAATTAAATATATATTTGGAGGCGTTACTTAAATAATTTCAGTCAGTTAAATAATTATGGAAAATAACGGAGGAAAGCTACTTCCCTGTTTGGATACGAGTGAAATTCCAGAGGAAAGAAAATATGAGTAATTAAATTATCCCTCCTGTTTATTCTAACCAAAACGGGAAGAAAATAAACAAAATGAAACGGAAAGTTACTTTATATAGCACAATTACATTTTTATCCCTATTGTATTTCTTGAAGCTTGTAATATATTTTATATAGCACAATTACGTTTTCAAATAATTATTTTAACGGCTAGTAATTATCATTTCTTAGATTAAGTTAGGTGATTATAAATTCCATGAAGAAACAAATATTCAAAAAATATTTTTCATAGTTTTGGTTGTTTGGCAATCCAAGAGAAAATGAGTATTGGATACTACTTCTCCATTTTCCCTTCCATTCATAAATTTTTAATAATAATAATACAAATCAAAATATGGAGAGGATATGAATATTCATAAATGAATAAGGGGTGGCTTCACTGTCCAAGAAGTTGGCAAGAATTGAATGCTTGATTGCCCAGCAGTGACATGATTTTGATGGGGAGGAGGCGCATGTTAGCAATTAGCAGCTCGGTAGATCTTGCCGTTGAGAACCAACCACGTTTGCATTCCCCTATCGCTCTACGTGTCATACGTATATACGCTTACCTTATAATTAACTTATGATGGAACTATCTGGTTCGGTCCAGTTTGTTTAAACTGCATCCATATGTTATTGAATTCCTAATTGATTTGAAATTGGACAATCGTGATTCTTATAAAAGTTAATTTTGAGTTGTACCTTCCTTATTTAGAAACGGTCCCTTTTGTCTATAATAGAATTAAAAATTATTGTAACGATGTTTAAAATAAAATAAATAATTTATTCATAAATTTTCATGTTTAATTTTATCTTTTATGTTTAATGGAGACTTTTGATTAAATACTTTTAATTAATTTCATTATTTGTTTATATAATTTTAATAAATTAAAAAATTTATATTCACACAATATCGAGTGATTTTTAAGATTGACTTGATTCGAAAGTGTTTAAATTAAATGCCATACGATTTTAATAAAATATTAAAATACGAGCCTGTAATAATTAAATATTTTTTTTATTAATTTTTCAGATAAATTAAGACTGATTTAAATTTAATTTAGCATTAAAATAACAAATAAATAGAAAATTTATTTTTAAATTTAATTATAAATTCTAAAATAAAAAATTAATGAAGTCACAAAACATTCATTTATTTTTTTTTCTTTTATACCAATCTCATTATAATTTTACACTATAAACCATATAGAATTGAAAATTTCCCCATTTCAAATTAAAACCAGAGGTTGTGGCTTATATCAATTTAGTTCAAAAATTTTTCAGTTTCAAAATAATTTTCATTCAAAATTATTTTAGTTCGATTATAATATTAATTTGATATCAATTTTTAAATATTTAAAATTACATAATATAATAATTTATATTATTATAAAATATCATTTATTTAATTTTTAGTGTAAATAGAAAATTAAATCAATTTCAATTCAAAACAGCGGATTCAAATCACAATTTCGATTCAAGTTAAAGAAAGGAAATCTGAACCGGACAGTATATGCTGCTGTAAGCAACTTATGCGTGATTTGTACTGTATAAGCTAGCTTGATGACCAATTTACGGTGCACATTAAAGAGAATGGTTGCATTTAGGCGTCAGCATTCTGTCGGTTCGGTTTAAAATCAAATCGAATTGAATAAATTAAAAATTGAAATTTTAGTATTTATAAAAACCGAATCGGTCTGATTCGGTTTGATTCAATTCGATTTGATCAGTTTCGATTTTTAATAAATTTTTTATTTTTTACACTTTATTTTTAATATTTTAAAATTTAATTAAAATATTTTAATTTTAAGATAATTTAATTTATCTGTATTATTGAAAATAACATATTATTATCATTAATCGGTTTGGTTTGGTTTTTTCAATTTTTTTTATCAAAACCAAACCGAATCGAAATAATTGAAATTTTTAAAATTAAAAATCAAATCGAACCAAATTGAATAAAAAACCGAACCGAATTTTAAAATTAATTCGATTCAGTCGGTTTTTACAGTTTGAACCGAATACTGCTCATCTCTAGTTGCATTTATATTTTAAAGTTTTCTACTTAAAAATATTCATAATTTCATTTTTATTTGACTAGCATAATTCATTTTAATTTGTACAAATTTAAGAATAGTTTAAATTTAAAGAAATATAAAACAATCTCAATTTTATTCATATTTATTCTAAGATCTGTAATTTAATTTGTTTCAAAATAATATTTGATATCGTATTATTAATAAATAACCGTAATTTTTTAATGTTATTAAAAAATAATGATGTAATAAATAAAATATTATTATTAATTAAAAAGTGAAAATTTAAAAACTATCATATAATTTCATTCATTTTTATTTCATGATTTATGATTTAATTTATATTAAATTAATATTTTATAATATAATTTTTATATTAAGCGTATAAAATTTAACGTTATTTGTTAACTATATAATACCACGAATATTATTTTTACATGAAATAAATCACAAAATTTTAAAGTAAAAATACAAGTGATTTTTTTTTATATTTTTTTAAAATTTAAATAAAAAAAATGTTGATTAGTATTTCAATTTTAAAACTAGAAAAGGAACCCTTTTTGATCCTTTATGTACCAACTAATGAGCTGTTATTAGGGCGCCGAGCAGTATTTAGTTCAAATCAAAAAAATTAATTGAATCGATTAATTTTAAAATTTAATTCAGTTTTTTATTCAATTTGATTCGGTTCGATTTTTAATTTTAAAAATTTCAGTTATTTTGGTACGGTTCGATTTTAATAAAAAAATAAAAAAAATCAAACCGAATCGATTAGTGATAATAATATGTTATTTTCAATAATATAGAAAAATTAAATTATATTAAGATTAAAATATTTTAATTAAATTTTAAAATATTAAAAATAAAGGGTAAAAAATAAAAAATTTATTAAAAATTAAAATTGATCAAACCAAACCGAATCAGACCGGTTCGGTTCGATTCGGTTTCTAATCAAAATCGATTCAATTCGATTTTTATAAATACTAAAATTTCGATTTTCCGTTTATTTTGGTTTGGTTAGGTTCCACCGAATGCTCACCCCCTAGCTGTTATGATTAACAATTAGATATTTTAATATCAAATTAAGGAAAAAAGAAAGAAAGAAAAGAGGACATTTGGAGGTTAGGGAGAAGGTGTGCACGTTTTGTGAAGTGGGTTGGTGAGAAGAATTTGAAAAACCAACCAAACCAAATTAAAATAGTGGATTTGCTTAATTACAATTTCACCATTGATAATTTGACTTCCCTTAAAATCTCCACAAAAATCCAAATAAAAAATATCCCACAGTATATGAATTTGCATGGACGTTGACGTCTGTGAACATCAAACCACCACCTTCCTTGTCTATCTGCTTCACAATTTGCCCACTTATATCTATTTTTATCAAAAATACTCCTGGTTATAGAAATATTTGAACTTTTTATATATTTTATCAAAATTAATTTTTTTTTGTTTTTTATTTTCAAAATTCAATTAATTAATGCTTTTTTTTATTTTATAAAATCACTCTTTAATTTTTTATTAAAAAAATATTAATCAATATAATATATATTATTTAATTTTTATAATTTTAATTTTATTTAGCCCATTAAATTAAGAATAAAATAAGTGTATCTATTTTTTTTATAAAATATAAAAAATTAAAGAGTTTAATTTTATAAAATATAAGATAATAAATTATAATTTAGTTTTAATTAATTGATTGATTTCTATATTTTTAAAATCCAACACTTCAATCCGTATATAATTAATATGTTCAAATTGAAATTCTTTGTTTGATAATTTTATTAGTCAACTGGTAAAAGAGAGAATAAATATTTTAAATATCTAAAAATACACTTAAATTATTTTTAATATATATAAAAAATTTTATATTATGTAAACTACACTTTAATCTTTAAATTTTAATATAATTGACGAATTAGTCTTTATATTTTTAAAATTAAATTATTAAAACTTTTTATATTTAATCTGTTTAAAATTATATTTTTTTTTCATTCATTATAGATATTAGTTTAAAACTAGTGATTGGTTAAATTTCTTGTGAGAGTATAATTTTTTATTAAAATATTTTTTATAAAAATTTATAATATACTTAAAAATTATTTGATACCACTTAAAAATAACTGAAATTATAAATATTTTTAAAAAGTTTTAAAATTATACGTATTGAAATATTTTAATGAACGAAAATTGAAGAATAAAAAGTGTTAAAAATTAATTAAATGATATATTGTAAACAAAAAATTAATGAGATTTAAGTGTTTTTTCAAATAAAAATTAAAGAATTAAAATATTAAATTATAATAAATAAGAACGTACTGATTATCGACAGATTTAAATATAGGCTTTTAAAAATATATATATCGATTCATTAATTATGCTAAACCAAATTATTCAAATCTAATTTATTCATTTTCACGTTAAAAATGGATGGAGTGAACTCTAATTTGGACAGATTAATTATAGAAAAATTTAAGTATTTAATTTTAAAAATATAGGGATCAATCTATTAATTATATTAAAACTCAAAAATTAAAGTTTAATTTATCTTAAAATATATAATTATTTTAATTAAATTAAAAAAAAAAAGCATTTAATTTTGACAAAATACAAATTAATAAACCTTTTAATGCAACAAATTATGCTATGTGATCTCAAACTATTAATTAGTTTTATTATTATAAGTTCTAACATTACATGTAGACTCCAACTACCAAGCAAATGAATGTTGGCTGAGGTTGTTGGATCACCAACACTATCACACAAAAATCAAATTCATCTACTCAAATCTCATGCATATGAATTTTGTTATAATCAATGGTCAATATCTAACTATTTTAATAATATTTTTTTAAAAAAAATTGAATTATTTAATTAAATAATTATTAATTTATATAATTTATATATATATATATATTTATTAAATAATCTTTCTATATCAAAAAAATTTTAAATTTTTTTTATAATACGTAACAGTTAAAACTAATAAAAAATTAATTAATAAATTTTTTAAAATTTTAATAATATTTTAATGAATTTTTTAAAATTAAAAGATTAACTAATAAATTTTTTTATATTATAAAATTTAAATTATAATTTTCTAAAAAAATTTGGGGCTGCTATATACTTTTTCTAATAATGATATCTATACAAGCGTTGACTTATCTTGACTTGCCATATTATATTATTTGCTGATGAAAATTTTTTTCAGCAATTGTATATATAGAAATTATAATTTAATAGTTGATTATAGTAGATTTTATATAAATATCATTATAATTAATATTTTATTTTTTTATTAAAAAATAAATGTACATATAAGAATTTTAATTATTAAATTTAAATTAAAATTATGATAATTTTGATAAATTTTATTATAATTAATGTTAAATAATTAATGAGCATATTAAATAATTTTTCTCTGACTATTTTGTATAATAACTTATACCATACAACCCACCAACCTCCTCCCATTTGACGGGTAAGATGAGAATCATGCATTTCCTACTTGCTCCTCCCATTGATCCAACGTGTCAAAACAACAGCCCTTAGATTGCATGAAGATCAAACGGCCAAAAATGCGTTTCAACTAACACACCCAGTATCCCACCTGTCACTCTTTTTAATACGTACCATTCTCTCTATTTAAAGACCTCATGAAAGCATGGTGCTGAAGAGGAAAAATAATAAAAATTTTCCCTAAAAAATTTTCTTAGTAACCAAACAGGGTTTAGCCACCTGACACCTTTTCTTGCACTTTGTTTTCGTCTCAATGGAAGTGTCCGGCGGAAAGCAAAATGGGGATCACAAATATAGCAATGGGTGCTGCGTGGAGAAGGATCCATTGAAGTGGGGTTTAGCGGCGGAGGCATTGAATGGCAGCCATGTAGAGGAGGTGAAGAAAATGGTTAGGGAATATAGGAGGGCGGTCGTTCGACTTGGGGGGGAGACGCTAACTGTCGGACAGGTGGCGGCGGTGGCGAGTGGAGGCGGCAATGGAGTGGCGGTGGAGTTATGCGAGTCAGCTAGGGATGGTGTGAAGGCAAGCAGTGATTGGGTAATTGAGAGTATGAATAAAGGGACAGATAGTTATGGGGTCACTACAGGGTTCGGTGCTACTTCCCATAGAAGAACCAAGCAAGGAGCCGCGCTGCAGCAGGAGCTTATTAGGTAGGCCCTTTATTTTTTAGTCTACAATGTTCTTTTAATTTGAAAATTCATAATATAATTGATGAGTTATATAATAAAATAATTTTTTAAATATTTTAAATATAAAAAAATATAAAATATAAAATACATTTTTCTTAAAAATATTATTATGTGTTAAATTCATATAAACCAAAGTTAGGCAAAATTTTCTCTTCCTCTATTTCTATCACATTAAAAGTATTAAGAAAAAAAATATTTTATTTATCTGATTATTCTATATTCTGAAAAGAACAAAAAAATTACATATTTATAGAAAAATATTTTCCCTATTTTTTAAAAAATTTTTATTTAGTGGTATGAAGGAAGTGAGGTGCTGTTTTAGGTAGGTGTTTAGTCGTGATTGGTCTGTGACTTGTCTAAAAGAGTGCGTAGCATTAAATTTTGGGTCCACGTGATGTGATATATAAGTTCCATGCTTTAGAGAAGCACCCCACCCCATTGGTGAGGTAATAGGATTAGGAATTAGATATATTTTTGTATATATTTTATTTTAAAAAAATATTTAATTTTTATATTATAAAAAAATTAGTTATTTTATTAATTTTAATTATTAAATTTTTTATTATTTAATTTTTATGATATATAAAAATTTATTTTTTAATTTTATAAAAAATATCTATTAAAAATATTTTAATAAATTAAAATTATTGAAAAGGTTAATTAATAGATTTTAATTAACACATTTCAGTAAACTAATATCTTCAGGGTATGGTCTGCTGCTTCAGGTTCTTGAATGCCGGAATCTTTGGCAAAGGAGCAGAATCAGGCCATACATTGCCGCGAACAGCAACAAGGGCAGCCATGCTTGTGAGAATCAATACTCTCCTCCAGGGTTACTCCGGCATCAGGTTTGAGATCCTAGAAGCCCTAACAAAGCTCATTAATCACAACATCACTCCATGCTTGCCTCTGCGCGGCTCAATAACTGCCTCTGGCGACTTAGTCCCCTTTTCATACATAGCCGGACTCCTAACTGGCAGACCCAATTCCACCGCAGTAGGGCCTAACGGAGAAACCCTTGATGCCGGAGAAGCCTTTCGCCTGGCTGGTATCGCCGGCGGGTTCTTTGAGTTGCAGCCTAAGGAGGGTCTTGCTATTGTTAATGGCACTGGAGTTGGTGCTGGCTTGGCATCTATTGTACTTTTTGATGCTAATGTATTGGCTCTTTTATCAGAAGTTTTATCAGCTATTTTTGCTGAAGTTATGCAAGGGAAACCTGAGTTTACAGATCATTTGACGCATAAATTGAAGCATCATCCTGGGCAGATTGAGGCTGCAGCTATTATGGAACACATTTTGGATGGAAGTTCATATGTTCAAGAAGCAAAGAAGTTGCATGAGATGGATCCTTTGCAGAAGCCTAAGCAGGATCGGTATGCTCTTCGTACATCACCACAATGGTTAGGCCCACAAATTGAAGTGATTCGATTCTCAACCAAGTCCATTGAAAGAGAGATTAATTCTGTGAATGATAATCCACTGATTGATGTCTCAAGGAACAAAGCCTTGCATGGAGGAAACTTCCAGGGGACCCCAATTGGTGTCTCAATGGACAACGCTAGATTGGCATTAGCTTCAATTGGGAAACTCATGTTTGCTCAATTCTCTGAGCTTGTTAATGATTTTTACAATAATGGGTTGCCTTCAAATCTCACAGGAGGAAGGAATCCTAGCTTGGATTATGGTTTCAAGGGTGCTGAGATTGCCATGGCAGCCTATTGCTCTGAGCTTCAATACCTTGCAAATCCTGTCACAAACCATGTTCACAGTGCTGAGCAGCACAATCAAGATGTGAACTCATTAGGGTTGATTTCTTCGAGAAAAACAGCAGAAGCAGTTGATATCTTAAAGCTCATGTCCTCAACTTTCTTGGTTGCACTTTGCCAGGCTATAGATTTAAGGCATTTAGAAGAGAATTTGAAGAGTACAGTTAAGAACACAGTGAGCCAAGTGGCTAAGAAGATTCTAAACATGGTAGTTAATGGTGAGCGTCATCCTTCAAGATTCCGTGAGAAAGATCTGCTTAGAGTAGTCGATTGCGAGCAAGTCTTTGCATACATTGATGATCCATGTAACTCAACTTACCCATTAATGCAGAAGCTGAGACAAGTCATTGTGGATCATGCATTAACAAACAATGATTATATGAACAATATGCATGCTTCAATCTTCCTCAAGATAGGTGCTTTCGAAGACGAACTGAAGTCAGTCTTGCCAGAAGAAGTAGAAGCTGCAAGAATTGCTTGTGAGAGTGGGAATCCTGCAGTCCCAAACAGAATCAAAGAGTGCAGGTCTTATCCACTGTACAAGTTCGTGAGAGAAGCTTTGGGGACTGAACTTCTGACAGGAGAGAAGCTGAGGTCTCCTGGTGAGGAATTTGAAAAGTTGTTTACAGCAATTTGTGAAGGAAAGATCATTGATCCTCTTCTTGAATGTCTAAAGGATTGGGATGGCACACCTCTGCCAATCTGTTAGCAGTTTTTTTTTTTCTTCTGCAAATCTTGTTGCTTTCAGTTTTAGTGTGATTTTGGTACTAAGTGCTGTAATAGCATTCTGCATTTCCTCATTTCTATATTTAAACTGATAGTATGTGTACAGCAAGGAGTGTAATTCAAGATGTCACTTTGGTTCCATTGCAGTAGTTCCTTTTTAAATAATAAAATTTTAATGCATTGTGTCATTCTGTAATTCATGTTATCACTTTGTTACTGTTCTGAATCCAAATATGTCCTACTAGTTGAAAAGTAAAAAAATGGAGCCGAGCTGAATTTTGAAAAATTTAAAATTAGCTTGTCAGAATTTCTGGCTTGAGTCAAACTTGATCAGGAGTAATTCAACACATTTATAATCATAATTAGTTTAATATTGTGTTTTCTTTTTCTTTGGCACTATGTGGGTGGTAGCAGAGGCCTCATGGAAGAGAAAAATTGACAAGTTAAAATCCTCCAATGCTAGAAGCTCTCTGCTTTCTTCTTCAAAGTTAGAAGCTCTGCAACTTCTTGTGTTTATCCCCTGATCTTCATGTGGGGCTTAAAGTTTAATATGATCAAGAAGCATATTATTGAACTCACGTAATGAGCTGCTACATGAACCAATATCACTTGTTTTATGCTAACAGCTGTCAACCGGTTGTACATAACACTCACATATGACAAGCAAGAATCAGGTCTTCCTAATTTGTATAAAATTCCAACTACTGCAATTTTCCCATCCTGGCTCTCATGAACCAAGTGCATCTCTAGGACATACCTGTAAATTCATGTGAATTATTATGCAAGTGTTATTGATATTTTCTTCAATATTAATAACATTTTCTTCTTTGCTTAATGATTTTGATTTATTTTTATTATTTTAAAAATAACAAATATACTTCTCTACTTTTTTTATCGGCTCTACTACAATAGTATGTAGTTTTGTGCATAATAACTCTGTTGGACCTAAGTGTTCTAATTCTTGTATTGATAACTAATAAATAATTGGTGTGCTACTAATTATCTTCAAAAGTGTTTGTATTGAGCTTGTAGGTTCCTTATTAAAATAAATGAGATCACTTTAGTTTCAAAAATTAAAAATATCAAATTTGGAAGCATGTCACAAGAAAGGGATTAGATTGTAACTTTTTTCTTTATGTATTGTAAATTTATGTATTGTTAATTTCAATTAATTAATTGTGATGGCTCAAGTTTTATTTTAATCCTAAAAGTTTATAAATATGGCAAAGTTTTAAATAATTATTTTTGAGGGACCAAAATGAAATTTTTTAAAAGGAGTGATTTTGAAATTATCTTTTATCAAAATAAAAGATCTAAAAATATAGGTTGCAAAAACTCAAACAGATTGAAAAAATGGAGTTTCATAGTCTAAGTTATAATTTTTCAAAGTTTAAAGAAATATTTTTGCGCCCCTAAAGTCAAATGTTCGGCTTCCAAAAGTGAAAGACAGAGACAAAAGTTCTATATGTTCGGCTGCCGAACATAAACTTTAAGCCGTCGAAAGTCTGTCTTCAACATGCCCCTAAAGTCAAAACTTCGGCTTCCGAAATTGAAGGACAAAAACAAAAGTCCCATATGTTCGGCCATCGAACATGGATATTAGGCCGCCGAAAGTTTGTTCTCAACATGTCCCCTAACGTGAAATTTTCGGCTTCCGAAAGAAAAGGGACAAAAGCAAAAGTCCAAGATGTTCGGTCGCCGAACATGGACTTTAGGTCGCCGAAAGTTTATTTTCAATATGCCCCATAAAGTGACACTTTCGGCTTTCGAAGGAGAAGGGACAAAGGCAAAAGTCCAAAATGTTCGGCCGCCAAACATGGACTTTAGGCCGCCGAAAGTCTATTTTCAAGAAAGATGTTCTTCACCTCAAATGGTTTGGCCGCTGAACTTTAACCTTAGGCCGCTGAACCTGAGTTTTTCTAGTCATGATATAACGGTTATTTCTGTATGCAAACGGCTCTATTTGTATTTAATGTATTCCCAACGGTCATATTTATGACAGAACTATAAATATAATGTGTTTTTGATATGAAAAGTTTACAACAACGATCTAAGTATACAATTATTGAGATTAAAGCTTTTTTCTCTCTCTCTCTCAAAACCTTGAGCCGTATCATTAATTTCTTGAAAGCATGTCTTGAGTTGTAATTGGTTTGAGTTTTAAGATTGAGTAAAGGTTGTTGAGTGAATTTATTGTAGTAGGTGTGTTTTTGAGCAAAGGACTGCTCTTGTGAGAAAAAGAGATTTGTAAAGAGCAAGGGTTTTGCTCTAGAATTGTAAGGGGTTTTAATCTTTAGATTTGATAGTGGAGTTGAACTCTCAAGGAGGGTTTTGAGGAGAGGACGTGGGCTTAAGATAGCTGAACCTCTATAAACCATTGTGTTGATTTTTCTCTAACTTTCTTATTGCCTTTTAATTTGTGTCTCTTTACCTTTAAATTTTGTTTACAAACCCAATTCACCCCCTCTTGAGTTGCTTCAAGGAACAACAAACCCGAAGAACTCCAGGGAGGTAGTGCCCTTCTACATAACTTCTGCAACTTTTCCTTCATCAAGTTCGGGTATCTTCAAAGTCTCAGAGTGAAACCTGGCCACGTACTCTCTTAAGGATTCATTCCTCCTTTGTTGAAAGGTCTCTAAGTAGCTTATCTTTCTCTCCGCAGGGACCCTGGCGATGAATTTGCTGATGAATGTGCTGGCCAGGTTGATGAAGCTCTTAATACTTTCTGCCTCCAAGCTGTTAAATCACACCCGGGCCGATCCTATTAAGGTGATAGGAAAAACTTGAACATCAAGGCATCCGGCTGAGTTTGCAGTTCCATGAATATCTTGTAGTTCAGGATGTGCTCATTGCGGTTTCCCGTCCCATCGTAAGCCCCCATTGTTGACATCATGAACTTCTTGGGAATAATCTCTTGCTGAACCTGTCTCACAAACGGTGATGAGGTTGGTAACATGGGACTGTTATCTCGTGCTCTCAACTTCATTAGTAGTTGTTCTTTCAGCCTCTCTAATTTCTGATCCATGTCTACATCCTCCCTCTTAGGCCTCTTCTCTAAGTGGTAGTTTCTTTCTAACTCTTCACTCTTCGATCTTTTCACTAGCTCAGAGAAATAGCTGTCAGCCTTATCATTCTCGATATGCTCTCTCACTACCCTGTCTCTTGTTTTGGCTATCGGCTTATTTCTTTGATTGGCCTCTCCATCCCCGTCATCTGTTCTCCTACTGTTCTATTGAGGAGTTTAGTAGTTTAATTTGGGTTGGAGTTCATTGATGTTGAACCCCTCAACGACGGATGGTACACTCAATGAGTGCTGAACCCTCTTTGTTGCAACATCTGGCCTAGCCATTAGATTGTATTTTGTAGCTGGAGAGCTATATTTTGCAGCTCTTGGTTAGATAAGTTAGTTTGAGGCATGGTTCTAGTCGAGCTTGGTGAAGGGCTGAACAATATAGAGTGTTGTTTAATGGAGTAGTTAGGCTAGAAAATGAGAACCGTGGTTCTTCCTGAGTTGAACTCAGGTCGTTTAAGATGTTTCCAATATAATTTTCATTATAGTTGGCTATGTGGATCTCAGTGGATTAAATGAGCATGATTAGATTTCCTTTCTAGCACGGGTCCAACTTGAGCCAGAGTATCCAGAATCTGGTTATAATCAATACCCATATATCTTTTAAGAATTTTATTAAAAATATACTTTTAGCTTCTCCAGCTTTTAGGAACTTGTACACATATCTTTATATTATCCATTATTTTTGTTGGAATTGTATTTTTAGCCTTTTTAAATTTTAAAAATATTAATATGAGAATTGAAATTTTTAAATTTTTTATTATTATATTTACTTCTAATCTTCTCACTCTTTCGGCCCCCAGTTTAAATGTTTTTAATTCTGCCCCTGGGCCTTGGGTCAGTGATCCAGGATTGTATTGCAGAAACAAAAATAAATCAATTATTACCTGAAAGATTATTCTCCTCTGAGCAGATTATTTTTGAATAAAAGTATATTTTCAATTTCTCATGAATGTTTTTAATATATTTTTTAATACCAAGTAATAAGTTTTCTTATAGTATAAGGATTAAAAAGTAAGTTTTCCAAAGAGTAAATCATAGATTTCTAATCCATTATCAGCCTTTCTTCTGGTCTGTAAAGTTGCACTATTCGTCCATTTATTCGTTGAATTGGCCTGGCATTTGTATTAGATTCCTGCAAAAGATATTTATACATTAACATCTAAACTTGTTCAAAATGTAATTAAGCCAAGAATTTCAAGAAAAAGAAAACAAATTGCTCAATTTATTTACTTATAATATCAAGAATTTAACATTTTGAATCGAACATTAATAGAACTCACATCATGAACAGCTACTCTAAGTGATCTCACTTGTTCTATAGTAACAGTCCTCACCTGAAATTAATAAATAAAAGCTTTAATATATATATAAAGAACAAAGAATTAATTTGATGATGTTCTTGAGTAATTAGGGCAAACCTTTCTAACAATGGTCCAAAGAACATTTTCAGTGCAAGGAGGTGTTGTAAGAGATCCCATGTATCTGTAATACCTTCTGCTGCCTATTTTGATGTTCCTTGGATTAACTATACCCACCTTAGTCTCTTTTTGTACGGTGCCGGCCACTGATCTTAAATGGCCTGTCAGCTGAGATGAAGAGAATAAAAAGCATATATTTTAGAGAAAGATAGAGATGGCGGCGGCAGCCGGCGGTGATGGTGGTTTATAAGTATATTATGGTACTTACTGATGACAAGAAAGAGTCTGGCCTTCCTATTTTGTATACAATCCCAACCACAGCAACCTTTCCATCTAGGCTTTCATGTAACATATGCGACTCTAGAGCATATTTCCTGCCATTGATGGCATGCTCAGAAGGGGAGTGCCAGTGACACTGTTTGAGATAATATCTAATCCCATTTATTTGAATATATCCTGCACCACTTTCCCATTGTATCTGCATCAAAATAAGATAAGATTTTAATGGGAGAAGAGAAAATTCAAGGATAATCCGTTGATGTGTAATTAGATCTCACACAAGCATTTCATCAAACACCTGTTTAACTTCAATTTTCTAATCTCTCAGTTCCTTACCGTCATATCATGAAATCTATTCTTAAGAGTAGCATTGGAGGGCTTGTAGCTTCTTTTAAGCCTCCCCAAATTAGAAACAACTTGAACGCTCTCATCCAACAGATCAATTGGAGACTGCATGGATCCATTGCTACATACACTCCATTCTTGACGAAGGTGTCCCCAGTAAACTGGCCCCTTGTGGCCATTATGATAATCAAACTCTTCTTCATCATCTGCACAAACACAGAAATCTAAACATTAGTATAAACTACAAGATTGACTATTAATTTTGTAGCTGAGAAAGAGAAACTTCTTTCATTAGACTTGCCAATTTCTTGAGAAGAAATTGGGAGGGTATTCAAGAAGAGAGAAATGAAGAAAGTGATTAAACACAAGAGTTTGATGCTCATCTTTTAGCACAAGTTCATGCACTTTGATTGAGGAGGCTTGCCTTCTTTTATACAGCATGATCAATCTTCAATATCAATGGAGGAAAACAGATTTTTGATGAAAACAAAGTACATTTTCTCTGTTCTTACATAATGATATCAAGCAATTAATTCTCAGTTGAGCAAAGCCATTTAGTCAAACACCTTTGATTATTGGAAGTCGAACATTTCCTTAAAAGTGGCATGAAAACTATTTAATGGCTTTGGGTTGATGAAGTCGAAGTAGGAAATTACGTCTCCCATGCAAACAGTATGGCTGAGCACCGAATCTCTTGGTTATCGAACCCAAGTAAAATTAAAATAAGCGAATCGAATCGATCTAATTTATTTAAAATATTAAATCGAATCGATCAATTTCAAAATATAATTCATCATGCGGTTTGATTGAATTCATGAATATCATATCTAAATAAATTTAAAGTCTTCTCTTAGACTTCAATATTGCATTTTGAATGAAAACTTGTGATTAAGTAGGAATATTTTTCAATTCCATAAATAGATAATTTGTTCCCAAATCTCAGTCATATTTAATTTATTTGGGTGCTTGTCATTTTCATGGAGTGGCAAATATGGATGGGGAAAATTCATACTAATTGTTCTTTTGAATTGATGTAGTTGGATGATTCCAAAAACAATTAATAATGGCCTTAGGTGAAGATTTTGAAATGTTTGATTCACGAGAAAACAAGAAGAAATTGGGTTAGGATGAATGGTTGTCCTTAATCGAGTTTAATAATTAAAAATAAATGAAATTTCACTAAATTATATAGAAGAAAAAACAGTAATTTTTTTTAATAATTGGAGTTAAGCTGGCAATTTTGAAATATTAAGGCTCTAAAACTTGAAATATGCAAGAAAAGACTGGAGTTTATGGTTGTTGTTATTATAATTATTACATTACAATTGGAGTTTTGGGCCTCAGAATAAAATACATTTTATTTTCCCATTGATGATTCTCCGAACCGCAGTCAAACTGTCCTGGATAAAAATTCATCAGAATCTACTATATAAGCCTGTCCAATAGCACACGATTCATACCACACTCATGATTCATATCACACTCGAATATGCCGAGCAGAGTGAGACTTGAACTCAACAAAAAGAATCCAATTCACCTGACTTAATGGATCAGTGAAGAATGAATTCATCTACATCTATGATCCGGACTATCTACATCTATGATCCTATGAGTACAAGTGCCGAAAAAAATTAAATAGTTGTCTAATGATGGAAAGAGAGAAAGTACGTCCATACGTATAACTCTATATAATAACGACAAATAACATTATAGTAGAATGGTGGTTATACGTGACTAGAAAATAAATAAAAAAGAGAATAAAAGAAGAAATCGTTAACAATTCAGACTAAATTCATTCACAGATATATATTAAAACTCTATTTTTTTTTGAATCTCAAATCATGATCCGCGTTTCAAAATATACAAGAAAATTTTAATATTTTAAAAAATAATTATAAAGACTAATGTTTATTTTGACATGCTCCCTTTGTTCAATTTTTTAAACAATTTTATTTGTAGCTGTCCCAAAAATATTATACAACATGTTTAATTACAGGAAATATTTATATTTTTTTAAAATATATTTTTATTTTTTTTAAAAAATAAAAATTCTTCATTTTCACTCTTTTACTCTAATTAAAAAATAAAAGTAATTTTTTTCTCTAAATTTTATAAAAGAAATATAAAATACTGAAATAATTATTTTTTATATTATATTTAAAAAGTGAAAAATACATAACTCCATACATAAATAAAATAAGGTTTTTAATAATTATATTTTTATATATTTAACGATATATAAATTTTCTTTTATTTTAAATTAATATAAAATATATTAATTTTTTTATTTTAAATTAATATAAAATTAAGATGGAGAATATTATAAAAAGAACATATTTCTAAAAACAATGATAATTTGAATATATTTTCTAGCTTTTTAAATTGAAAATAATTTTCTTTGTGAACTCATTTTTCTAAATTCTTATAAAAAATAAAAAATAAGAAATACATTAACTAATCATTGTCTTTCCAAATTATTTAAAATTACATGATGTGAATAATTATAATTTTAAAATTAAATGATGAAATAATTGAGTTTTTAAGTCGTAAGAATGAAATAAGAAACACAGTTATATTCAAAAATTTGAAAAGCTATAAATTAAAATAATGAGCTTACTTAAATCATAATTGATGATTTGAGAAAATAGAGTTTTACAAGGTTTTATAAAACTGGAAAAAACTTAGAATTAGAGGAGAGTATTTCTATTTTTATATGTTTCTTTTTGTCCGCTAGTGATGTGTAACAGAATGTGTGTCATTGGGTCACCTGTCTCTGTTACTTTGATATGGACGTACGAAGAAATCAGATTGCTGTTCCATGCATAACGACCCCTGATTATCCCAGACGCGGGTGCGGATGGGCCCACCAGGCGAGTGGGCTGGTCGCCTTTCTTTCTTTGAGTTAGGCTGAAAGGTGGGGTCGGAGTTGGGCCTAGAGAGGATCTAATCCTCGGGTCATAAAGGCTGGACCGGCCTGATTGAAGAAACTGACTGGAGTCCGGTCTTTGAGCTGAGTGGGTTGAACCTGATTCTTGAAGGAGGCTTAGAATCCTTCAGATTATGGGTTCCCCAATGGGCCTGATCTTAGACCGGGACGAAGAAACCCAGCGATAATCAATAATTATTTTATTTCTTTTAATGTGTTGCAAATAATAATAATAATTCATTTATGGATTTAATAATGAAGAAATATAATTAAGTCAACATGGATTTTGGGTTAAGAGGACATTGTTCTCATAATCAAAATCCACACATCCATAAAGATTGAGCTAAATAAAGTGTAGATTGAGCCAAGTGTCTTCCTACAAATGATTGATTAACTCCTAAAAAGCAAAGCAATGATTAACAAGTAAAAATATCTTCTAAATCCAAGCAAAGGCTTTCCAAATGTCTCCACTTCATAGTGTGGTAGCTACCTACAAAGTTTCTCAAGAAACTTCCTAATACCCAAAAGTTACTTGCTACTAATTAAGCTTTTGACATCAAATTGAAATTAAATTTGTTGCATCCAAATCCACCACTAAGGGTGGAGTTTTCCTATTTATAGTGCTTATTTTTAGGAATAAATTAATTAAATAATTCCTAAATCTCATCAATTTTTGAATGTGATAGCTTGGCCATCCCACTTAATCTTGTCCCATTTTAGTGGACATCCCATATATATTTTCATTAAAATTATTTTAAAAAAAAATCTCATAAGGTGTGCCAATGCCATTCCTCTCTATATAAAACAGGTTAATCCCTCTCCTTCCTCCCTAATCTCTTCCACAAAAAAAAAAAAAAAAATCTCTAAAGCTTACAAACAGGTTATTGTTCACAGGAAGAATTAAGCAGATGGGTGTTGTGAGGCTAAGGCTTGCCCTAGTCCTCCTTATGTTTGTGATGATGAGGTCTTGCTTGGCTACAAATAGGAAAGCTTTAAGTGTAGAAATGAATGTAGAAGAGAACAAGGATGTGAATGTTGGCTACACTTATCCTGGAAGCAGTGTCAACAACCATCATTACATTCCTAGGCAGGACTTTAACAACAACGGCGGCGATGGCAGCGGCAACGGTGGTAGTGGGTAAATTAAACCTTGCTTTCGCTAGTTAGATGTATGACGTTTATAAGGGAGATGTGAGAGGAGTGTATGGTAATGTATAATTATCTGCAGCAGGAAAATATATAAATAATATATGTTTTATATTTCAGATAAGAATCATTATTGTATGTTTATCAATCCTCTTGAGCTGATAGCCATTTCCCTGATCATAAACTCATCTATCACAGTTTCCACTTACACCAAAGTGTAAGAAATAAATTCACTTCTTTTACGTCATTATTATATTTTGGAGTTTAAATAATAATATTTTTACTAAAATTAATATCTTTATATTATTAATACACAGTTTAACAGTATATTTAAAATTATTACAAAAAAAATTTAAAGTTTTTATTATATATAGTAATATATTTTAATTAAAATTAATAATCATACCTTTTTAATATATTCAATCTAAGATAAGACATAATAAGTGAAAAAATTTAAAAAACATATTATATGCTATAACATAAAAATGAGTATAAAGTCACAACTTTAAATCGGTATTTTATATATTTAAATTATAATTATAAGTTGATAGTAATGATTTGAAAATATTTATTTCTGCTGTTGCAGTATAAAATAATGATTTATTTATTTATTTTATAATAAATAAAAAATTCGGTTAAAATTATTATTTTATTATAATAAATTATTATTAAAATATATTGTTACATATATATGTTGAAAAATTAATTTTTTATAATAATTTTATACCGTTGAGAAACTGTTGTTTCTTTATTATAACGCTTCTTTATTATAATGCTGTTGTGATAAGAGGAAAAGATTATAAGTAAATGGGAGAGATATTCGATTCTATTTTTTAATCTTTGCGAAAATGACAGTCTCGTCATTTTTTTTTATTTCTTTTTTAATTTATTATTCATTTATTTTATTAAATTAATTTATTAAATATCATGATATTTTCGTTACTTTTTTCTTTTTTATTAAAATTTAATATTTTTATGATAAATATAATTAATAAATTAATAAATTTTTAATACATGTAAAAAAAATAAAAAAAATAAAAATTATGAGATAAAAATAATATTTATAATTTTTAATATTGTTAAATTTTTTAAAAATAGTGTCAACCCATTTAGTGCTACCTCTCCATAATTCAAACATGCATCATCATTCACTGGAAAACCTTTTTGTTTAGATTTTTTTTTTCACTTTTTCAATTTTTTTTATTTTACAAGAACAAGATCGCTTTAGATAAATTTTTACGAGAAAAAGTCCAGAGCTGAAAACAAATAACATATGCCAAACATAAAAAAATAAAAAAATAATTAATTAATTTTAGCCAATTAACTTAATAAATAATTTCTGTAATTACTAAGAGGATATATATATATTGCTAGATAATTTCATAATTTTACCTATGGTGGAGTATTTTATTTATTCTATTTACAGTGCCAACAATGAAACCCTAATCAAACTTGCTAGACTCTCTATGATTAATGATGATTTGTAGATAAATTCTCTCCAAAATGGACAAAAAATTCTTCAAATTCATCATTTAATCATTTTTAAAATAATATTATCCATTCAATTATTAACCCTCTTTAATTCAGTGGAGATCCCATCACTAAATTTACATCATTATGCTCAACCACACAAACCCTACAGATGCTGCGTTTTCTATAAAAACACTATAGATTTCTCTTTCTCTCCTCCATTTTGAACTCTTGGCTCTGTACTAAGGTAAGCTACAATCATCATATATAATCTTTTTTTTTTGGATAATTCTTGTATGTGGTTGTCTGAATTATGAATAATTTTCTTTAGTTTTGGTAAAAAAAAGAAAGAGTGCAAGAATGAAGGTTGTAGTAGTGATTGCTCTAGCACTGATGATGGTTGGATGCTGCTTTGCTGGGAACAAGAAATTAGATTTAGTTGTTGGTGAAGATGAGAAATGGAGCAGCCGCCACCTTGTCGGAAACCAGCAAGAAGTTAATAAGCATCAGGACAACGATAACTGCTGTGACCACCATTCTATTCCTAGGGGTGGTTATGGTGGTGGTGGTGTCGGCGATAATAATGAAGGTGGCAAAGTTTAATATATCTTAAATCATAGTTAAGCGGTAAAATAATGTTTTGTAATAAAAGGGTTGAGTTTCTTCTTCTTCCTTGGAATATTGATAAGGTTTGCTGGTTCTAATATTCATAGCTGAGGTAAGCCTCAAGTTCTTCAAAATTCAAGCTTTAGTCTATGTACACGGGACGGAGGAAAGGTACGTGCCATACCGGCGATCGAAAAATGCTTTGAAGGGGATGAATGTGTCACAGCGGCGCAGCCGGTGCTCTACCAAAGGGAAACTCCTGGCTCCGCCACTGTTTATGTATGTCTTATGTAACCACACCACATATATAAATAAATAAAATTTTATTATTTCTGTCTCATAATAATTGTTATTTTAAAAAAATAAGATAATTTATTTTTATTATTTAATTTTAATTTAAAAAATAAAATTTATTAACAAATTTATAAAATCATGTAATATTTTTTATTTTTTAAAGTAAAGTTTTTTTAAATTAAAAAAAATTGTATTCGTTTATTCCAAATAAAAAAATGTTAAAAAAATTAATTAAATTTAATTTTTGTGAAATTATTATTCAAGAATGAGAATTATATAATTAAAAGTAATATAATGGGACAAACTTAATTATAATACACTATTTATTTTAGTTTATTTACATGAATTTTAAAAACTTTTTCAACTGAAAAACAAATTAATTTATTTAAAAATAACTTTGGTAAATTTAATATTATAATCTTATTACTTATATTTTGACTTTTTATTTTATATTTTTCCTAATATGGATAAAAATTCTCTAAATACATCCTAATAATTTCCCATAATTTTTAAATATGTTGGAAAATTAAGTAGATTATTTTCATAGCTAGATTTTAATTAATGATTAATCTAGGAGAAAATGTATGTATTATTTAAATAGATGAATTCTAATTGCTAGCTTTTAATTAAATAAGTAAATTGTTGGTTTTTTTTTTTATTTTTGAAAATGCATACTTTTTTAACAATGATGATGTAAATTATAAAGGTGTATCTAAAAATATAAAACGTGATAAGAATTTGATAAACTGATATGTAATTTTATCTGAAAAAAATAATTCGGATACTATTACACTTAATTTTTTTTATCAAAATTCACGCTTTCTAAAAAATTTAAATCTTGATATAAAATTACCATTAATAGACACAAATTAATATTACGTCTCTAATCGCGAAATCATCAATCGATTAACTGATAAAATTTTTTATTAAATAGCCAATCACATTATTACTGGATTTTAAAAAAAATTATATTAACTCTATCTTTTTACAGTATATAGGCTAACGAACACAGAGATAAAAATATGAAATTTTCTTACACAACTATTTTTAAGTTCTATATTCACCATATTTGGAATGACTATTGTAGGCGCTAATCATTTCACATTCTGTTTTTTTCAAATTTAACCGATCGCAGTACCATTCACATCAACTATATTTTAATAGCATTTATTTTTTTTTAAAGTAATATGAACATTAAATGATAAGATGTGCATTTTTTTATCTAGTATAACTAAATTAAAAAAATTAAATATATTTTAAAATCAGTTTTTGTATGTTGCATCTATTTTTTTTTTTCTTATCAATTTTATGAATGTACTTCTCAATATAAAGATAACATATATATTTAAGACAAAAAAAAATCACAATATTCTGAAATAAAATTAAACCATGATTATTAAAAAAAATAAAGCTAAAAAATGTATTTTTTTTATAAGAAGAAAAAAAATGTATTAGTTAAGAAGTAAACAATGATTTAAAAATTAAATTATTAAAATACAATAATTATTATAGCACTAGGTGGAGAATTAGAGATCCTATTTACAGTGCCAACACTAAAACCCTAATCAAACTTGCTGTAATTAGTAATGAATGGCATCATTTTGTCCATAAATTCTCTCCAATATGGACTAAAATTTCATTAAATTCATCATTTTATCATTTTTTAATATTATATTATATGGTCAACCCATTTCATTATTACCCATCAGATCCCATCTCCAGAGCAATTAGGTCAAATTTACCTCTAATTTTTACCGCCGGTAAAATATGTTTTATTTTTCTAAATTATTATTAAAAAATTAAATAAGTCTAACTAAATCGAAAATAATGTTACTCACACTATAAAATCCTAATAAATAATAACTTTATTTAGATTTTTAATGATAATTTAACAGTAAATTTAAATTAAAAAATAAAAATTATTATGCTTATTTTAATTTAAAAAATAAATATATTAATAAATTTATATGTTATAAAATTTTTAAAATGTATAAAATAATTTTTTATTTTTTAAAATAATTTAATTTTTATTTTTAAAAAACATTTAATATAATTAATTTTTATAGGCATTCCAAAAGCTAAAAATATGAAAAATATTTCATGCCAAACAAACACCGCCTTAATCACAGAAATCCCTCATATGGTTCTCTATAAAAAGAGAGTAGAGTTGTCTTCCTCTCCTCCATGTACACAGACCCTTGGCTCAGTATTAGGGTAAGCTATATATATATATATATATATATATATATATAATCTCTCTCTCTCACTCTCTTTTTTTTCTTCTTTGTTGTAGTTCTTGAATATGTATAGTTAGTTTTCTTGAAGTATGAATAATTTTCTTTGTTTTTTGGTAATTAAACAAAGAGAAGTAAGCAAAAAAGAGTGGAAGAATGAAGACTGTAGTAGTGGTTGCTCTAGTCCTGATGATGGTTGGATCCTCCTTTGCTGGGAACAAGAAAGATTCGGTTGTTGATGAAGCTGAGAAATGGAGCAGCCGCCACCTTGTCGAAAACCAGCAGGAAATTTTTAATAAGAATCACGACAACGATAATTGCTGCGACCACCATTCCATTCCCAGGAATAAATATGGTGGCGGTGGTGTTGATAATAATGGAGGTGGCAAAGTTTAATATATCTTAATCATAATTAAGCTCTATAATAAAGTTTTTCTTCTTCTTCTTCTTCCTTGGAATGATAAGGCTTGCTAGTTCTTGCGAGCTCTAATATCCATGGCTGAGCAGCAGCCATCTATAGTTTCAGCACTAGAATAATGTTTGGGTACTTAATTCAAAGCTCAA
Organism: Manihot esculenta; assembly: GCF_001659605.2. Lineage (NCBI taxonomy): Eukaryota > Viridiplantae > Streptophyta > Magnoliopsida > Malpighiales > Euphorbiaceae > Manihot > Manihot esculenta. The sequence goes on along the minus strand of NC_035164.2, from coordinate 2,189,865 downwards.
GCTTTAGTCTGTGTATATATTTGATGTAATCATCTCATATGAATAAATAAAATCTTAATTAATGTTTAATATTAATTATTTAAGTCTAATTATGTTTAAATTTAATGCATTTGGTCTTTTTTTAAGTATTTTTTTATAAATAAAATTTTATTAATAAATTAAAAAACCCTTAACGCGTTAAATCTAAATTAACAAAATAATTTAATATTCTATATTTTTTTTTATCTTCACAATAAAAAAGTTATTAATAAATTAATAATAATTTTATTTGTTGTGAAAATAATCTAAGATGACTATTATTATATTTTGTATATGTGATAAAATTTTTAAATTTAAAAATAGCGGCATATAACTTTTTTAAGATGTATATCGGTGAGATGGATAATTTCGATATCTTTTTTTAATTAGAGATTTTAAATTTAAATTTTAGATACAACGCAGGTCTAAAAATTTAAAAGAAAGTGTTTTATCCTTTAATGGATCTGTCCGATACGAGTTCAAATTAGTTGAATTAGTAGATTTTGAATATTAAATAATTTATTAAAAACATTTTAAATGAAACGATTTTCAAAACTTTACAATATATATATATATATATATAATAAAAAAACCCTAGCCACATGACCTATACCCTATATAAACTGCCTTTAAATTTGCTCATCCTCTACTTACCCCAACTATATTTACATTTTCCATGGTTTTGGAAAGTAAATTTATGCATATATATAAACTATTAAATTTTATTTTTCAATATAAATAAAATTATTTATTCATACACATCATCATATAATTCTGTTTGATACCGATAACACAAAACAAATCAAAAGAGTGTAAGAATGAAGCTTTTGATGATGGTTGTAGTTGTGATGATGGTAGGATCTTGTTTCACCGGAAACAATGAGAAAGCTTTCGCCGTTGAAAGTGAGGCACAAAGTGGTCGGAGAATGGCAGAAGATGAGCATCATGTTGATAACCATCGTCAGAGCAGTCAACACCATCATATACCTAGGAAAGAATTTGATCGACAATATGGTGACCACAATAATAATAGTGAAAATGGAAAAAGGAAGTAACGCTATCACCTTTGTGATGATGATTTATATTTAAGCATTGTAATAATGTCTTAAATTTATAATTTTATATTTTAATTAAATTAATAATTTTACATTTTAATATATTTTTTAAAATTATACTCGCATATTTAATTTGGTGGTAAGTACATCTAAGTAAATTTGAAAGATCTCAAATTTTACTCCTATAATCCTCAATTCTCATTTAAAAAAAAAATATTTTTTAAAATTAATAGATTAACCAGTTGAGTTTTATTTAATAATCTAAAATAAAATTAAAATTATTTTTTTATTTAAGTATCACTAATTAATTAAATAAAAATTAAAAATAGTAAATGAGTTGTATTCTAGAATTTGAGATGTAAATTATTTTGGATTATGGATTGATTTTAGGGTTTATTATTTAAATAATGTAATTTAAAAGCAGTAAAGTGCTTGTAAAATTATTTACTAACGAATTTTGAGATATGTTAATAATATGAAGGGATCAAAATTCATTATTTGAATATTTTCTTTTTGATTAATATTTTTTATAATATACATTTAAAAATATTTATCTGAGTGGCCAAATTGCTCAAATATTTAGAGGATAGGAAATAGAGGGGTCTTTAGAATGATTAGCTGGGGAGAAAAGGATAAATCCCACAAAGGAAATCTTGATTAAGTTTTTCATTTATCGATCATAAGTGGAATTTCCCTGTTAATTTTCATCATTTTTTTTGACAAATTTCCCTTTTTTTTAGAGTATTTATCTTATTTTCTCTGTTTGAATACTTTATGAGAGAGGAAGGAAAATAATTAAAATATATTTTTTATTTTTTTTGTATTTAGATAAATAGAAAATAAGAACAAAAATAAAGAAAAAATGTCTAAAAATGGAGGATTAAAAATAAAATAGCCCTTCTCACTTTAATTTTCATTCCCTTCCTAAACAAAGAAAATTGATAATTATCCTTCATTTTCCATCACTTTTTTTTTCCTTCACATTTTCTCTACATCCAAACAGGGTTACTCTGTGTGACTCCAACATTACAATATGGTCATTCCACTTAATCTTGCCTCATTTGGTGGGTGATATCCCATCACCAAAATCATTGTCAACCACATAAACCCTAGCAATTCCTCTTTCTTTCCTTTATAAACAGACAATTATTTTTCCCCTTCTTGCCCAATTCTCATAACTCTTAATTAGGTCTTATCTCTCAATCAAGTGCAGGTCTTAATCTATGTTGGGTCGGATCAATCCTGGTTGTGCAAGTCTTAATTTTTATTTTTAAATATTTAAAGTTTTTCAAATTTATTTAATTAATTAATGGAAGTTCTGAAGGTGTATGATCATGAACTTGCTTGGAGGATGATGATCAGAATAAGTTTGTCAAAGAAAACTACAGCTGCCAGCAGTGTTAATGGAAGGATTTCGATAAAAAACATGGTGGTGGCGGATGATATTCAAAATATTCAAAATATATACATTCATTTAATGGAAATTGCACCAATGAATTGCAGTTGAATGATATTCAAAATTATTTTTCAAAATTAAAAAAAAAAAAGATTTAAAATCCCAATCATAAAAAATCCAAAATAACTATAGAAGATGAGGAAACTGGAAGATCCGGCATGCATTAAAATAAACCACCAAAGAGTGAATTTCGTTGAGTGAGAGGTTTGCAAGCATTATCACAGCTAATTTGACAAACTTCTTTTGTAGCATCTTGTATTCCCATGCATGAAGGCATGCAATCATTTTGACAATCACCTTTTCCACTTTCTTCACCTTCTGGTTTTTCAGAACCATCACCTTGATTTTCTTGCCCACTTATTAATGATGCCATGTCCACCACCAGCATCATTATTAAGATCATCCCAAAAACTTTCTTCACATCCATGTACAGATCAATTACAAAAGGATTCAGCAGAAGGCAGGGATACTAGGATGTTTTATATGTGTTTCTTAATCTTTGCTAAAATAATGCAAAATACCTCGGCTGGTTTGGCTTGTTTATATATATGGTTATGGGCCATTTTTAGTTAAGTGTTCTTTTTCTAGTTTTGAATCTTGTCTGACAATACTCGTTTCTTGCATATCAGCCTAAGTTGAGTCTTTGAATTTCCAAGTGGTGTGGAGGATTACTAGGAGAAGTTTATGGCCATGCAAGTAAAGAGATTTGTATATGTTAAGAAAACTTGGTCATCTCCACTTTGATCCTACATTTTCTTAGGTTGAAAATTTGGATGTTTATGTTATAACTTGATGCCATGGTCCTTTGAGGAATATTCAACGATTCAATTTCATTTAACCAAATGATTCTACGCTTTCTAATCTCACGTGATTTGGTGAAATTAGGCACTCAAACCGAAAAAATTGATACAACTGAATTAATTTGAAAATTCATTTTGATTTTTTATTTATTTCGATTTGATTTAATTTTTAATTTTAAAATTTTTAATTATTTCAATTCAATTTGATTTTAATCAGAAAAAAATCAAATCGAACCGATTAGTAATAATAATATATTATTTTCAATAATATAGAGATATTAAATTGTATTAAACTTAAAATATTCTAATTAAATTTTAAAATATTAAAAATAAAAGGTAAAAAATAAAAAATTTATTAAAAAATCAAATCAATCAAACTAAATAAAATCAAACCAAATTAAATCAAATTAAACCAATTTAATTTAATTTTTAATCAAACTAAATAAAATCAAACCAAATTAAACTAATTTGATTTAATTTTTAACTAAAATCAATTCGATTTGATTTTCATAAATACCACAATTTTAATTTTGAGTTTATTCAATTTAATTCGATTTAAAATTAAATCAATCGAATGTTGAACTTGATAATTACTTAACCAATTAGAATTATTGAAATTTCGAACTTAGAAACGAATCCAAGCAAATTATACCAAAATATAAATAAATCTATTATTTATGTGACTTTAGATTTTGGGTATATTTTTCAATTGGATAAAAATTGAATAGACAAAAATTAAAATCAGTCAGAGTTGAGCTATGAGCTCAAAAGGGTTATAAATATTTTCCTTTTTCATATATCATGTAAGATTTTGAAAAATATTCTAAAGATTTTGAAAATTCTAAAAGATTATATACCTTGAATCACGTTAAATTTCTTATTGCTATTGCAATTGAGGGTGTCTGCATTCTTAATGCTGTTCGTTTTGTCATAACAAAATCAAAATGCTTAGCCTGTTGTATCATAAAATTTGCATTCAATCACATCTCAGTTAGGAACCTGAGTAAAGAAAGCAAAAAGCTTTCAGACATGAAAAACGTAAGCTAGACGAGAAAAAACATTAAGTCAGCAATGAAATTTGGATTGTAAGATCAAACCGAAAGCTTTACATTGGTTTTGGTATACAAGTTAGACCACCCAACTCTCTTGATTTGGAATAAAACCAAATCATAATACCTTCACCACATTAAACCTTAAACTTGTAGAACATTTCATGGAGAAATTTGGCTACCATGCATCAGTAGCAAAAACAAATTTTTTAAGCCTCAAGACTCGATCCAAGTATTGCAAATGGATTTTTCCAAGACAATGTAAAAGATAAATAAATTGGTGAAATAAAAAAAGGAGCTTTTTCTTGTTCTCTCTCCTTAATTATTCGCTTTTCACTTCCATTCAAAGATTTAAGACTTAAAACACAATCAACCCACAAAATCATGAATCATCTGACCTCCGAATCGCCGCCTATGTTGATCCTCACGTTGCTGCAATTGTGGATGCTGCTGATGCGGTTGCTGGTGTTGAGCATTTTCAACACCGTGCCTGAGCCCGAGTGTAAGTGAAACAGCTCCTAGTCCTCCAATGTCAACACCACTAGTCCTCTGGTATGGCAGAAAATTCATCACTGATCCATCCATACTAGTTGGGGCCTGAAACTCTATTCTTGATCTTTTTTCTTGACTCCACTGCTCTGCATCCAGATGTTCTCCGCTGCCCGATGAGGAACCTGTACCGGAGCACTCCAACTGCTTATTAAGCATAGAATCTGCACCTATATTATTTGAAGATTGCTCCTGCAATGGGTGGCTGGTACCCTCAACAGATTTTCCCTCAAGATTTGCATAAGTTTGATTTTCTGCTAAACCTTTGGTTTCAAGCATGTGTATTTCTTCAACCATAGGTTTCCAAACACGCACCCGAGCATTTATAAACCAATTTGAGACCTACACTCATCATTCAGATTATTAAAACCACAAAAAAAAAAAAAAATCAATACCCATCATCTAGCATGGTTTCTTTTTGCAATCCCTTTGCTGCCTGATTTATAGAGCATGCATTAATTAGCATCTACGTATATATTTGCATGACTTGATATTATAAACTATGTCATGAACATCAAATAGAATTCAGGCTAGCAAAAGCGAGAAATTTGCTGAGGCAGGAAAATTAAAGCAGTAAGTTCAATCATAAAATTCAGTACACTGGACATAATGATGAAAGAAATAAACAAATAGCTAACTTGCCTGGTTACGCGATAGTCCTGTTTGAGTGGCCAACATGTGTTTATCGGTGTCCGAAGGGTACCTAAAAAAGGAAATGTTGGAGCATTGAATTATACACGAAAAGCATCAAAGGAGAGGAAGGTAATTAGAGAAAGGAGGGACTCACGGATGAAGAAAATGCTCAAACAGCCAAGCTCTAAGTATGGCCACTGAACGTTCTGGTAGACCTCTCTGGGGCCGCCAGACGTGTTGTTGGGATTCAAAGAAGCCCGCATTAGCCCCACCACATCTGTACCTTTGAAAGTTTTGATCCGTGTATTTGAGCCTTGATGTGCTCGTATCACCTTTGCTACTACTTGTACCTGTATTAGGGGACAACAAATCCTCCCCTAGGGCCTTTGCTACATGCTTGAGCTGATCCGAGATAGCATGCCTTACACAACGAAAATTCCTTGACACAGTCTTGAGAGCCAAAGAAACATACGGGGTAGCAGTACTGAGACCAGCAACTGATTCAAATGATGAAGCCACCATTTGCATCTGCTGGTGATATTGCTTGTATCTATGGCATACCTGTCAACAACATAGAGCTACAAAGTCACCAATCTTGAAAATCTACAGCAACATTAAAAGCATACAGATTCTAGACAATCCCATGAGCATACACCATCATGGGGGAACAATTTAATCCTAGAAAGATGGTATCTTGTAATGATAATGACAATAAAATAAGAAAATCTTTAGATAGAAATGAGTGGTAGACAGCAATTTTACTAAGCAAGCTAAGATAAACAGCCTATTTTTTTTTCACAGCAATAATGGTGTCATTATAGGGACAGCAACTTTTTGGAATTTGAAAGTGGAGTGTACTGTTAAATATGTCATGTAATTAACAAGACTTCTAACATTGGTGAGGGGACCTCATGACTGTTTATATCCATAAATGATTGCATTCACATGAACAAGTCCAGCTTCACTTAATCTTAAATGGGAAAGTGGGGACATCAATGTCCTGTTCTTGTTCCCTTGAATTATAATCTTAACCATTTCATCATTGCAACTATTTACAAGCAGGAATCTTGAAACCTTTTCTACCACAGTAGTACATCCTTTCCTTTTATCAAAATATAACAGACACAAAACTATTCTTGCAACCTTCAACCTAAAGAATGTTTAATATTCTTGGAAATTTTAGTATCACGTAGGAGTATTAAAGGACTTGAATTCACCGTATTCCCTGCCACTGCTCCATTTTTTTTCCTCCGCTGTGCTATAGCAGTAATTGTGTTCTAGGTGATTAAGCATGGAAACCCTTTTAAGAAAATACCATCAGGATTGAGATAAACAAGATAATCTCAAAATTGAACTACACGAAATTAGATAAATGAAACCACAGGATTAGGCATGTGTTAACCATGTAAATTTTCTAATCCAATTTCAGATCAGCTAAGGCCAAGAAGAAAACATAATCTTAAAACAGAAATGTGCATTTTTTTTTAATCTAATTTATAACTTAAACAAATTAGAAATGACTCTTCCATGCATTACTATAAAGATCCCATGTGGAGACTGAAACACCCACAAGAGAATATAAGGAGCCTCATCAATGGATAAAATTTTCCAGCAAAATATACATCATAGAATATTTCAAACAGTGTATTATCAAGTCATTAGCAACAGTTCCTTGGAAGAGCAAAAATGGAAGAAGAAGAAAATTACTATATTCTCTCAATTACACCTGAGGCTCACCCCGGGTAGCTATAGGCGAAATCATGGTTTCATTATGTGACTGAAATATTGAACATCAATTAACTTTCAAACAATTAATTATTTAGCTAGCCAGTCACTCATAGACAATGAACTAAAACATAGCTACTAATCCTGAGATCAGACCTACTTAGAAAGGCTTAAGAGATGAAAAGACGAAAGTTAAGAGCCAAAAAGAGAAATAAGACTTTCATAAAATGCTGCCTACATGATGACAAAGGTAGGACCAGTAATCCATAAGCATCCCATGCAACAACTTTGATGTACTATGCTAGAAATCTCACCCTAAAACAGATGATAGAGTACAAAGTCATTGGCATCCACAAATGGCAAAGAGATGAAAATCCAATAGAATAAAAGCAGATTTGCTGTTAAACATAACCTTATGATCAACTTCTTATCACAATTATTTGATTTTGATATATTATCAGTGCTTATTAATTCACAACAGAACATGACACGACAATGCGATATTTCACAGACTTAGATGTTCCCTAGCCTGGATTTCCCTATTCCCTTCCTCTCTCTTGTGCTTCATTGACACTGTTCCCCAATCTTAAAACCATTCTTTCCTTTTTATGAAACCTATTCAGATACTAAAATTTTAGGTTCATATTCATGCTTTATCTTCCATCTCAAATTATTTACAAAATCACTTAAGTTTCAATGTAAAATTGAGCATTGAACATGTAACATCATATAATCTACCGGGCATTATGTAGCTGGTCCATGATGGACCGAAGACACTATCCGGCTGACTTGAGGTTTCTTAGGTTTTTTCACTTGGAATGCAAACGCCTAGGTTGGGAGAGCGGTTTGTTCATGTATGTGTGTTTTAGTGGCATGTGATTCTAAGTTCATGTATGTGGGTTTTATCCAAAAAAAAAAAAAAAGAAGAAGAAGAATGTGTAGACGGTCAAGCAAAACTTGGTGTTTGATACACCAAAATACCTATTGTACATTGCATGCAAGAATTGCAAAGTACACCAAGTCAAAATTCAAAGTAGCAAATGATCTTTAAGCAGAATTTCTTAATAAAGTACTTATGCCAGAGAGGCTCCAACAAACAAGCATCAATATTTTAACAATATAATAATATTTCTTTCAACATGAAAGCAAAGGGGTAAAACCAAAAAAGGAAAGAAAATTATCATGAAATTACTAGTAAAAGGAAGCAAATATAGTGGTGCCTAAAGAAGAAATCAAGCAGATGTAACCAACCTCCTCCTGCAAATATAGAAGCTTTGCTTTCTTTTGTTGGTATTCAGACCTTAAAGATTCGCAAGTACTGCTCGCAACTGCAACTGCAACATCACCACTCACTTCATTAGAGCTGTAGAACGTTGTGTTATTGACTTTAGCCCCCGTCTCTGCACAATCTCCAGAAATCCTCGCAGACCCCTCACAAGTTTTCAAGAGTTTTAAACCTGCTGCACGACAGAACTCATCTAATAGCTGTTGAGCTGGCTTCAAGAATTTAGAACTCTTTAGAATCGTTGCATATCCTGTGAAAGGCCCAAGAGGACCAGCATTCTGAAGAACATTATAATTAGACGTACCCACCATATCACTAAGCGATTTCCCAGCACTTCTACTGATAATTGCCGGCTTTGACATTGAACACAAATAATTTGATGATTTTAAAATCTTGGAATCTTGATTATGTGATTCTTTGAGTTCACCAGGCTTTGATTGCATATGTTCAGATTCGTATCCTTCTTCAAACTGAGTTATATTCCCTCTAGATGGTGGATTTGATGAAAGAGACAGAGATAGAACCTGAGTATTGGGATCGCGTGCAAGAGTCCTCAACTCTTGGCTATTCTTCCTTGTAACAAGACCCATTTCACTACTCCATTGATGGCAACTCTCGACAGGTCTGTTCATCCAAGTATTGGCATTATCGAAACATAAAGCAGTCGAATGATTTCCATATGCATTAGAAGCTGAAGTGACAACATCAGCCAGTGTGTTGTGGTAAAATGGATGCATATGAGAAGCGAACTGCATCTCTCTATGTTGCCTTTGGCTGCCTTGACCATGAATTTCACTTGAGGGAATGGCCAATGAAGATTGAACACTTTGATATCCATCGTAAATAGGCTTCACATATTGTGTAGGTGTAGAAATATCGGTTACCCTTGCATTATTTGACAAGACATCCCCAACAAAAATAGGTTTTTGATTGTTTTCTCTACCTACTGATGATCCACTTGCATAATTCACCATCCAGTCATAACACTGCTGCGTATCACTGCTTCTCCAGTTGCTACACGCTTGTGGGTCACTGGAATTGGCTTTAATGTTGGAGGAAACTGGATGAGACATGTTATGGGTCATTGCAGCTAGTTCTTGATCAGCCATTGCATGCCTTTGGGCTGGTAAAACTCCAGTAGAACGAGTTGCAAAATTGAGCATTTCAGACGAAAACACAGTAGTAGTAGGGTCATAAAGGATACTGGCGTTTCTAACATTTCGAACCTGAACAAGATCTGGGTTTAACCCGGAATGGACCGACAACTGTTCCAAGTTGTTAGAGAAGTCATCTAAATGATGAGCTGCTGAAGCTGAGCTCGCTTGAACTCTTAGCTTATCTCTTCTGCTTTGCTGTGCTACATGTGATTCACCTGGCCTGAAACTGCTTGTATCCATCTACACTCTTGGGAATTCACCTATTATCCTCAGTAGAATCTATCTCAAGTGTTCTCATCAGACAACTGAAGCCCTTTCGAGGGTTACTTCCGTAGAAGTTAAAGAAAATTGTAAGAAAAATAATCCAATCTGGTCGTCATTTCATTCGCTTCCTGAAAAGTTCATATGTTAAAATGAAATTATCAAATTATATATACATATAATAAAGAGAAGCATCAATGCAGAAAAAAAAATATATATATATATATATAAAGAAAACAAATCATGTAAGAATGAGAGAGAACAGTTAGGGAAGCAGATGCGAATCTTGAAGGACGAAACACAGAAACAACAAGAACTCTAGAAGCAAAACACTACTGAAAAATATTAAGCTTCACCCGAGAGGGAGCAAACAAGAGCTGGCTTTGTCTGAAATATAAAACAAAAACTGTTGGCACTTTTCTCATGGATTCACCCACCAAAGCAAAACAGTGTGCAAAATCTTTCACTGTTCGGTAGAGATAAAGATGAGCCAACTCAAGAGTTCGCAAACGAAAAGGAAGGTGAAAACATAACACTATCCCCGTAATCTATATATTTATATATATAATTCTGTACTGTGATTCTACTTCACGTACTGTTAACCCTAGTCCGTTAAAAAACCACCATGAAACTCACTGTTATCACCATACAGTAACAAGACTTCAGACTTTAAGTTACAGATCCAACTGGCGAAGCACAAACAAATCTTAAAAACAGCTCTACAGCCAGTTTAACTCTGAGCCAGCTTTGGTTTCTGTCTTGCAAGAAGCTTTAATAACTAAATAAATAATAAAACAAAACCATTTAAATATTCAGAGAAAACCCAAGATTGAAAACAAAACAAAATTTTAGAAAAAAAAAAAAAAAAACAAGTACATAAACTCTCGATGAAATAAAATTTCAATATTTAGAGACAGCAAATCTTCGTAATATGTATATCTTCAAAGAAAGACACCCAAGAAAAGAGGATTTAAACCTCGGTACGAACAATTTAATTACCTTAAAACCCGAGACAGGTAAACTTCCCGGCGAGATTCCGGTGAAGTTCGGTGACAGCTTTTTTTTTTTTTTTAACTTAGAAGTGGACACAAGAGGGATGGGGGACAATAATTGCAGAGATTTTTGATAATTCCGTTAGCTTTAACGGATAAGAGCTTAACGAATTTCAATCAGACTTTTTGACGTACGGGCGTTTAGTCCGTTAGATTTAACGGCGAGAAGAATAGTTACTCTCTTACGTTGAATTTTGTCTCCTCGTTGGGACCCTTCGCTCCAAAATTCTCCGCTTTTTTTTTTATAATTTTTACTTAAAAAAAAAAAAAACGCAAGGCGTTTTTGTTTTAAGAAACACACGAAATACTTGGATTAATTACGAAAGTGCCATTAACTGTCTATATAAAAATAATGTGAGATTAAAATAATTAAATTTACTGCTTTGGTTATTCTGTATATGGTTGCAGCAAATGAATATCTCAAACCATCCAAAAATAGAAAAATCTTTTTATTATAAATATATTTTTCACTTCTCAAATTCTTAAGGTGAGAATGGATTATGATTGGATTTATCGGCTTGATTCAATTTTTCATATAAATTTCTTTTTATCTTGATTTCTAATATTATATTTATAAATAATAAATTAAGTTATGCAATGCTTGTATACAAAGGCCAAAGGCTATCACCTTCCTACACACTGCAGTGCAGCGAGAGACTAGACAAGACGCCCCACTCGCGACTGAGACTGAAACTGAGACTGAGTAACGTGTGTAGACGTACGAGAACTGGAGATTACGTCACCTGCCGGTTGTCCACCTGGGGACCGGTGTTCCCTGTCGTGACGTATTTTATCTGTCCGCTTTGAATGTCGTCCGCCATATCTTTTGCTTAGACACAGATGTTTATTACCGATTACCGATGAAAAAGCCGGTCACCTTACTGTACGGACACTCTATTTAACTATCTGTTATTACTAGAAACCCCCGCCACCCCATTATTGCTTAGTTTTACTCTCTGCAGATTTTGCAGCCACCCAAAAGAAAAAACAGAAAAAGAAAAGCAAAAAAAACAAGGACCGTCCGATGCATGTGTCATTTTGTTCTGTGGAATGTTAATACAAAAGATAAGATTCCATTGATGGGAGTGAAGAGGTAAGGAGAAGCGTTGGATTGAAAAAAACAAATAAAAAAAAATATTTACGTAATATTTGATAAGCATCCAATCAAAAGGATGGGGGGTGATAAATATAGCGCACTGCTAGTTTCTGAAGCGGCTGTCACTCACTCTTTTGCAGGTGATGACTGTAGTGGCCCACGTGGTCCCACTGATTCTGTGATTTGAGACCATTCTAGTGATTATGTTCTTTGTCTGTCTCTCTCTGTGTATTTATTACCCCATGTAAGCTATGAAGAGTTATTAGTACGATAATCATGTTTTTGCTTACAAACCAGAGTTTTTGTTCACTAAACCACGTGTATTAGTTTTCTATAATTCGTGAAATTTGGAGCTATTCACTAATGGCTCTCATGTTGATTAAACCACAAATAACTACGAGGACATGGAAGCTTAGAGAGCTAAAAGGCACCATTAGCAGTCAATGAAAAAGAAACTCTGGCAAAAATAAGAAGGAAGAAGGAAGGTAGCTAGGGCAAAGAACGAGGTGGTTCTTTTGAGCATTTGAGTGTGTGTTTTCGCCATGTTCGAAAAAAATATAAAATTTTATATAAACGAGAATATGATCATAACAACTGCAAAAGGAACAATTGCAGCCTGATGTCACTGCTTGTAATATGATGTCACCCCTCTAATCGTCACTACAGAAACCCTACTAGGGTCTCTTTCTTTATAAAAATCAATATTTCTTCCCATAACCATTCATGTCTCCCAACAGTTTCTGTTTGATTCAGGTCATTTCTCTACATTTTGGCACTTGCTTTCTTCAAAAATATCACCTTTGCCACTACCCAATAACTTATATTAATTACCCATCTTAATTGCTACCTCAAGTTTATTATTTTTTAAATATTATTAAAAGCAGAAGAAAAGACAGAGTGAAATGGGAGTGTTTGACAGATGTGACGTGAACAGTGACATAAAATTAGGTTATATTTTCGGGTAGAATTAGGGTTAGGGTTAGGGTTAATTAGGGATGTACTTGAGCTAGAAAGAAGATGGAGAATTGACGGACTCACATTGACCATTCATGTGCTATATGAAAAGAAAGAAAATAAATCATCACAAAAAGAAAGAAGAGGGGAGGGCCTCCATGTTCCAATATTATATATGGAACATTTGAAAAGAAAAAAATTAATTTTATTAATTTTTTATTAAATTAAAATATATAATTTAATTTTATATCTAAATAATATTTTATAATATGTATATTATTTATAAATAATGATAATTTTTAAATTTTATATTAATATAAATCATATTATTTTAATATAAATTTTAAAATAAATTATATATTTTAAAATAAAAAATTAATAAAATCATATAATTTTTTTTTAATTTTTTTTCTATATGGATGCATATATTCTTCACGTGCATTGGTGGGTGATGGACAACCACAAAACAAATTGGAGAAATCACTAATCATGACTGTGTATCACATCAAAAAAAGAATATATATAGTGTGGGCAAAAAAAGAATTTGGAGTTTATAAAAAAAATTTCTTAATTTATCAAAATTTATAATATATCCATTTTACTAAAAATAAAGCAGCTTGACCCTCAATATTATTAGTAAATTAGTTATTTTGATCAAATTAATTTATTTTTGTCATTAGATTAAAAGGAAAAAAAATACATTTATACATAGTTTAGGATAATAATTAGCTGGAACTTCTTGAAATAATTGTAATTTAAGTTTATTTTAATGGAATTGTCAAATTCTCAAATGCATACTTAAAAGACAAGAAAAAGAAAAAGAAAGTCCATCCTTCTGTCACCGCATGTGAGGATTGAAACAAGATCAACTTTGGAAATTGACTGTAGTCTCAAGATCTGCTTCTGCTTCTCCAAGAAAAAACTTGGCTTGCTTGAGGCAGCTGTTTTAGATGATGGGCTTATCTTGGCCCTGATGGCCCTGCCTTTCCTGCATACAAGGGTTTTTTGTTTTGATAGGTTTATTATTTAATTTTTTTATTATTATTAATAAATCAATTCCTTATTTTAAAAAATTTATTAAGACTTTTTTTTTCTATATTAAAAATATAACAAAAAAAACTCTTTTCTCTTTGAGACAGAAAAAGCTATTTCATTAATAAAAAAAATAAAAATAAATTTCTAAAAACAGTGGAACACAATGATAATATCAAAAAATTAAATAAAAGAGTTTACTGACTAAAATTAAATTTTTTAAATATTTTTTTAACTAAATTTAAGAAAATAATAATAAAAAGATTATTTCGCACAAAATAGCTGTTTTAGATGATGGGCTTTATCTTAATCCTGATGGCCCTGCTTTTCTTGCAGACAAGAGCTTTTTGTTTTTTGAGGTTTTTTGTTTAATTTATTATTATTATTATTATTAAGTTTTTTTTTCATCAATTGAATAGTTTTTTTAATTCTATTTATTTCTGTTATTAAAAATATAACAAAAAGAGTAAATTATATGTTTTCTTTTTTTTAAAGAGGAAAAAGCGTTATTTTTTTAAAAAAAAAATATTTTAATTAATTTTAAAAAATAGAGAGATTAATTTGTTAATAATAATAATATTTATAAATTAAATAAATAAATTTATTTTGAATAAAATTAAATTTTAATAATTTACTTTTTAATTATTTATTTATTTTTAATAAAACATAAAAGAATATTTCGTTGATAAATAGAAAATATAAAAATGTATTAATAAATTTATGAAAATACAGAAATTGACACGTTAATAATTATAACATTTAAGGATTAAATGATAAAATTTTCTTTTCCTTTTATATGTGTTTTTACACAATGTTTGGAAGGAAATTTTATTAGACAATCATAAGTTTTTATATATATATATATTAAAATTATGAATTTTAATGAGCTAATAACTTAAATTTAAGTCCAAATTATATAAGGAATAAAAAATATTAAAATTTATATTTTGATATAAATTTATTTCTAAATTATCATAATTTCATTATGTGAATTGCAGTCTCTATATTTAATTTAGTTTTCTTAAACATAGTATTAAATAAACATTGTTTAATAAATCTTAACTTTAAAATATTTTTGAAATTTTAATTTTTAATATCAATCACAATCAAGCATAGAATAATATATGATTTACTGGCATTTATAGAAAATATCAATACCTAATTAAAATAATTATCATTATTTCTATTGTCCCATATAATAATCTAGACCATGGCCCACGTCCTTGTCTAATTCTTCCACACATCATCAGACCCATCAGCATCGCCATCAACAATATTATTCTCACAGGTGGCTCATCTGCATGCTCCTCATCGCACCCATGCATAGAGTTGTTGACTGTCGCACTCCGACTAAGCTCCTCCATCACCATATTTACTGAAACTGTTCCAAAGTTAGTAATGGCATTTGTAATAGATGTCACCGGAGGTGAGCATAGGAATATTCTCCTTTACATGGAGTAGAACCAAAGGGCTGACAGTCACCCTCCGCCGCATGTGTTCATGCCAAGATCTGGGTCGTTGTCGGACATTCCATTGATACAAATAAGTCGACTGTCGAAAGTCATCCAGGGTTTGACGCTGGCCATTGCAAGAGGAGAAAGCATTTGAAGGTGAAGTGATATTAAATATTACACAGAGATTTACAATTTAATATTTGAATATTTAGATGGATAATAAATTCGTATTTATATTTTAAGAAATTTATTAAAACTTTCTATTAATAAAATAGTATTTTTGATTTTTTATTTATGAGATTGATTGTCTAACATGAAGCTTCCTAGAATTTTCGCCACTTAACTTGATGCTAAAAGACGCGTTTGACCAAGACTAGGTCACATTAAAGCAAATATTATCTAGACTTTATCACTCAGTAAGTATATGAATTTTGTTTTATTTTTTTTACACTTATTATCAGATTAAATTCATAAGTGTATAAATTTTATTTATTTTAATGTAAAAGATTTTTGATAAATTATATTAAATTTGATGTATTAAATTATTAATATTAAAATATTAAGTATATAAATTTAATTTTTATAAAATATTAATTATTAAATTTTATAAAATATAACTGTTCAATATATAAAGATTTAAAATCCGTATAACTCATGTATTAAATGTCCATTGGTTCATCTCTCTTAGTTGTGTTCCCTTCCTCGTGTTTGACCAAAAAGAAAAAAAAAAACAAGAAAAGAAGTTGACCAATACTCTTCATGCATCCAGGAAAAGCTGATTGTTGGTGCCTATAATCATAGTATTCTTTATGGTCCAAGAATAAGAAACAGGTTGTCTGTATTCACTGAATTTTACCTACATTTGTAATTGCTTGCAAGAGTTCCTCCATTTGCTCAGAATTTAGCCCCAAGTCTTTTGTCCTGTTTCAGCTTTACCAGAGCGTTTGATATTAGGTTAACTCTATGCTCCAAACACATTAACACATTAATAAGCCGTACATGTAGTTGAATATCCTTCTTAAGATGAGATGGTAAGAGTTACTGCTCTTTTAATTAATAATCATGAGTTTAAATCAAAATATATAATATATTTCAAATTTAAAAAAATATTTTATTATTTTAATAGATCTGCTCTATTAGATCAATTGAATTAGAGAATTTAAAAAATAAATAAAAAAAGAAAATATGATGTCCATTTATCCTGTTAGGGAAATAAAGCTAAATTGAATTGATTTTTTTTTTTTTTCAATCTTAATTGATATAGATTTGAACTATTCTAATTTTAGATGGAACCAATTTGATTTCAATTCCAAATTAGCTATTGACCATAAACCTATCTGATTCCTTTGATTGGACTTACTCAAAATTAAAAGTAAAACTGATTATGGAATTGTACCTACAAGGAAGTAGCAGCAACCCAAAGAAATAGTCATAAACTCGGTTTTAATCAATATAGTTTTGACCAATTCTAATTTTAGATTGAACCAATTTGATTTCAATTCTAAATTAAACCCCAAGTAAAACTTATAATGGCAAGTAGCATGCTCCCTAGAGAAATTGTTGTAGCAGTCAAAATCTGGAATCCACATGATTTAAGACAAAATACTAGGACTTACCAATGCTCGTCTATGCAAATCACATTGATGCATTTGAAAGAGTAAGTGTATAAAATAATAAATTTGTAATAATTAAATATTTTTAAGGATTTTTTTAAAGAGTAAGCTAATAAAATACCTTTCTCCGTCTGCAGTTTCTGACTCTCACCAACACATTTGATTCTTATTCATAAAATATGGACCACAAGCCCCAAATCTTTTAATTGTTAATCTTTGCATATGCTTATATGCATGCATTACTGAAATTTTGATATTAATAATTTTAAAATCTTTTCTAAAATTGAACATATTTTGAGTTGAATTTTAATTCAAATCAAATAAAAAAATATCAAAAATCTACCCATACTAGATTTACATAGATTCCGACATAATTTGTAATAAAATTTATAATAAGTATTTTTCTACTTATTATATTTTTTTCTCCCCGATTTGAAGACCGACAAACCATCAACACGACAGCACTGCATGTCGTTTTGAGAGATTCCAATAAGAGAACTAGGCCAGCTAATCAGGGGAAAGAAAGCTAACGTGAGCCATTCTAACATGCGCATTATAGCACGACCAAGCAGCCTCCTGTTTACTTTCCGGTTTTTCAGATGAGTCCGTCGCGTCAATTACTCGCTTTTGGGTTAGATCTTAAATACTGCTTCCCCTGTCGCTCGAGTTTCTTTCTTCTCGGTCGCTTTTTCGTTTAAATTTCTTCTCCAGGCCCGCACATGTGCAAAACCAAAATGGCGGTCGACGTGTCAGATCCCAACTCAGTCCGCTCCTCTCGAACTCGTCCAACTCAGGCTTCCCGGACTCGCTCATCTCAATCTCCACGAACTCCTTCCACGCAGAGATTGCCAACCTTCACCGGCTCGTCTACTTCCTCCGCCGCCTCTGCTCCCTCTCTACCCTCAACCTCTAATACATCAAGTGCGTTTTACACTACTACTTCGTCGTCCACCGTCTCCACCACCTCCCTCTCCGGCCTCCGCCAATCCATCTCTCAAAGTCCTACAATCTACGACATCTCTGAGATTCGCTCCGCCACCAACAACTTCCTCGCCAAACGCTACTCCACTTCTTCCACTGCCTGCTGGCGGTGTACTCTAAGGGACAGGGAGACGATCATCTTCCAGCGAAAGTTCCGCCGGAAAATGGAAATGTCACAGCTGAGTGAATATCTGGGAGTTATCTGCCGGAGCCACCACACGAGCGTAATCAAACTATTGGGGATTTCAATATCAGGAGACCATATCTACCTCGTTTACGAGTTCATCACCGGTGCCAATCTCGCTGATTGTCTACGGAACAAGAGAAATCCGGATTTCACGGTTCTTTCCTCGTGGACTTCTCGAATGCAGGTCGCCGCCGACCTGGCTCATGGACTCGATTATATCCACAATAAAACAGGCTTGAACTTAACCCTAGTACATAAGCACATCAAGAGCAGCAGTGTTATCGTTACGGAGCCGCATTTTAATGCTAAAATTTGTCATTTTGGTACAGCACAATTGTGTGGAGAAGTGCAAGAGAATAAGAACCAAAGAAAGAAGAGCTCAATTTCGAAAGGGAAGAGCGAAATCACTGAAGCGAGTGACGAAGATGAAGATAAAGAAGATAAATCGAAAGAATTGAAGAGATCTAATAGTGGAGCTATGCAATTTGAAGGTGTAAGAGGCTACATGTCACCGGAATTTCAAGCCAGCGGAATAGCAACGCAGGAATCCGACGTGTTCGCTTTCGGTGTGTTGATACTGGAATTATTGTCCGGCGAGGAACCATTGAGATACAAGTACGATAAGGGAAGAGGAGATTTTTTACGAACTTCATTGGTGGAGACGGCGAGAGCGGTGATCGATGGTGGGGACGATGATGGAGGAAGAGAAGGAAGGTTGAGGCGGTGGATGGATAGGAGATTGAAGGACTCGTTCCCGGTGGACGTGGCGGAGAAACTGACGCGCCTAGCTGTACAATGCGTACACGTGGATCCATCTAAACGGCCAGATATGGGACATGTGGCAGGGAAGATTTCCAAGTCGTATTTGGCTTCAAAAACCTGGTCCGACAATTTGCGATCGGTCTCCGACCAGATAACAGTCTCATTCGCACCTAGATGAGCTGGAAAAGAAAAAGATTTTAAAAAAGGCGGCTCTTTTTATTTTATTTTTATTATTTATTTTTTAAATGGAAATGGAAATTATTGGACCATTTTTTATGAATGATGATGACAGAAGTGACCGTGTATTTTTCATTGTTGAAGTTGAAGATGCTTTATTCAAAGAAGCTTTAGGATTATATAATGAAGATAAGACTCGAACCAAATTTGAATGAGTAATCTAATGAGGGGACAGGAGTGGAATAAAAAATTGTTGTCAATTCTAACTATTTTAAAAATAATTAAATTGGCCGACTCATTTAACTTATTTTAATAATAATTATATAATAATGTAACATATTGTAAATTAAGAGTATGACGTTATTCATGGCCGAAATTGAACCAGTAGAAATCAGAAGGGTTGGGTGAAGGGATCACAGAATCAATCTCTAAGAAGCCCAAAAGTTCAAACGCAGGAGAAGAGTTGAAAACTGTGGGGATCAGCTGCAAAGGGTCAAATTTAAAAGGTTGATATTCATTATTTTTCGGCTGAAATTTACCTGAATTCGCATACTCAAGTGGGGCATCCAACCACGAGATTTCATCACATACTTTTCCAAGACAAAAAGGTTGTAATAAGTAGCAGCATTAAATTTCCATCCCCACCAGAAAATAGAGATTCTTGAACAATCACAACTCATACTCTCGTCGTGCTATAATTGTGTTCTTTTTTTAAAATTATTTTAAAATTATTATTCATCTCTTTTTTTAAAATTTAAAAATTATATAAATTATAATATTAATTTAAGCATTTAATAAATGAATCCTAATTAGTATAAGAATATAAATACTCAAGGTAATTTCTTTATTTTTCTCAAACCCTTCCGCTTCCTACGGTCATAATAACTATAATGAACAACTGAGATTTAAATTCCAATTATAAAAATTTAAATAATAAATATGAATTAAAATTTTGTAAAATTTAATGAAATATCAAATAAAATTAATCTGAAATAAATTTTATTATTTAATTTGATATAATTTAAAATCTAAAATTTAATTAGATTCGATATTACTATGATTAGACTGGTTTGTAAACTAAATCTAATTTATGTTAATACTAATGTCTTATTTAGTTAGAGTAATTCAGATAGGAAATTTAAAATTCTTAAAAGTGTGAAATTTATTTATTTTTTTATTGATTTCTTTTAATAGAGAAAATAATTTATTTACTCCAATTTAATTGAGTTGTTATTGGAAAGTGATTTTTCACAAAATATATCTGAACTAAAAAAATTCTTGGTTTTAAAATGAGCAAAAATAAATTAATAATGAAATTAAATTAAGAAACCAATCAACGATCGTAACTTAATCAGTTAAAACCTTTCATATTCTAATTAGAAGAGGAAAACCAATCTTTATAAATACATATAACTTTTTTATTTAGAATTGGATCTCCAACTTCAAGTCTCCAAGGTATGTTATCTTTCACTTTCAAGTCTCCAAGGTATGTTATCCATTTTTTAAATAATTTTCTGTCTTATGTGCGAATTGAATCAAGAGTCAAGCTATCATCACTTGCAATTGAAGCAGCTTAGGGACTTTTTTCCTTTTTTATCAGTTGAGACAAGAAAGCAAGGAAGAGAATTAGGCCTGCTAAGATTGCCCTCCCGGTAAGGAAGAGAGGAAAAAACCATTGATGAAGCCATACTTCTTATTCTAGGTTTACCTAAGTTGTAAAATTCCTTTTCTCAAAGAGCATGGTCCCTTTGGTTCTTCTTTCTTTTTGTAATTATTAGAATTCATAAGAAAGTGTTTTCTTTGCTTTCTTTATTATTATAAAAATAAAATATCTGTTTTTTGAAAATTTTTAAAAAGTAAAATAAAATAAAATTCTGCACAAGAGAAAATTATATAGTTTTGATTTATTTGATAATACTGTTTTCCATAAAATTAGTAATTGCATGAAAAAGAAAAAAAAATTTCGTTTGGATGAACATGAATTGAGTTTGAATAAGAAGTATTTGCTTTGTGAAGGCTGGATATTGGGTGTGTTTATTTGTAAGGAATGGTTGAAAATAATCAAATTTCATATATGTTAATGAATTGTGTGCTAAGCAGATTCTGGAATATCAATCATGGGGCATCACATGATCACTAGAAGCAAGAAACAGATGGTCACTCGAAGCAAGAAAATCACCAAGAATCCAACTCCCAGCAAGAAATCAATACCCAAAGCAACTCCAAGGAAGGGAAGGAAGAAAAGTAAGATTCCCAGTAGAAATCAACCACTTCTTCCAACTGATATCATATCAGAAATCTTGAGCTGGTTGCCTGTAAGGTGTTTGATAAAGTGCCAGAGAGTATGCAAAGAATGGTTTGAATTGATGCAAGAAGGCAACTTCATTGTAAAGAATATGGTACGAAACAGGGAGTATAATATTCATAATCGAGAATCATATCGAGAAAATGGGGAAGCATTTAAACTGATTTACACCTTTGATGGATTGATAATGGAAGGAAACAGAGACTTTAACAAGTTCAGAATCAGGAACTTAGCACTGCGTAGAGTATTTGATTTGCCTACTCCACCCCACAAGAGTGAAATCTTGATCCCCTTGATCCCTTCTCTTGTTCATCATGGTTACTACAAAGTGATTTCTGCATATAGCTGTAAAAACGAAACCAATCAACATGGAGGATTTGAGATTCTCACACTTGGCAGAGTTGAGAAGCCCTCATGGAAAGCTCTCGACACCAATTTTTTCAGAAATTTTAACAGAGAAAACGACATACTTTGGTCAATGGGGATACAAGGGATTGCTTATTTTGTTAGAACAAGCAAGGATGGATCAGAGAACTATGAGGTAGTGTCTTTTGAGATGGAGAATGAGAGTTTCACAAGCTGTGATTTGGCAAGAAGCAGCTTCGCAGATAACTCCAAAGCCTGTGTGTTGAGATGGGAAGATCAATTGGCTCTAGCTGAGATATCAAACAATGAGCTACAAGTGTTGGTGTTGAAAGACTACAAGAAGGGAAAATGGGCTGAAAAGAAGACTGTGATTCCATTGAAATTCTTAAAGAAAGA
This sequence comes from Manihot esculenta, assembly GCF_001659605.2. Lineage (NCBI taxonomy): Eukaryota > Viridiplantae > Streptophyta > Magnoliopsida > Malpighiales > Euphorbiaceae > Manihot > Manihot esculenta. Next base: position 2,167,502 of record NC_035164.2, on the reverse strand, counting down.
ACCATATATGATTATGGAAGATCTTGAGCCTTATAGAGCCATTGATGGGGTGGTTTGGTTTAGGGGAAGCAACTATCTAGCTTATAACATTGCAGATGAAGAGATTGTGTGTCATGTATCAAAAAGACAAGCACGTATATTCAGACAAAGTTTAGTTACTTTCAAAGGAATGAGACCAGGATGATATAAATGAGACTCAAGCAAGAACTGGAACAGCTGAATTTCAGGTCTTTTTTTTTTTTTTTTTTTTTTTTTTTTTTTTTTTTTATATTCCAGGCATCTTCTTTATGAGAGTTAGGACTGGAGATTTTAGTTTAGACTGAGTTATATGGATTTAAAATATAAATATATAAATATTTATGATTTTTATATGGATGTATTGGATGCATATAGACTTCTTTAGACAAGTTTTTTTTTTTTTTTATTTATTTCTTATTTGTTCATGCTCGGGACAATAATTAATATTTTTATAGTATATTATTTTTTAATTAATTTCTTTTAATTGTCTTTATTTATTTATTTATTTAAATTTGTTGAAATTAGAACGAGAGAGTCTACATTTATATAATTTCAACATTATGAAATAGAAAATCATTAATTAATACAAGATTCTAATGTACAGTTAATTAGGGTTTCAAAACTATTTAGTTTTATCTTTGAATATAAGTTTTTTTTTTTCGGAAGAATTTCCAATACAGAAAACAGCTATTGTGAACTGAATTAGAATATAAGTTTCATCTTTGAAATTAGCTAAGGGAAAAGAATTTTTTAAAGAAATTTTTGTTATAATTTTATTAAAAATAGAAAAAAAGGTACAAATTTCTTCTCCAGAACCATCTTAATTACAAAAACTAATAAAAGAAAACATTTTAATTTAGAAGCTAATGAAAACTTTTGAAAAAAATATTTAAATCCCTTTACGATCCTAATTTCTGAAGTTACAAGGAAAAAATATAAATTACATCAAAATTTTAATTATAGATTTTTTAAAATTATTGGTATATTGTAATATATTTTAAAAATTAAGATTAACTAATTAATTTTTATTTAAGTCCCAAACTAAATTTGTATAAAATAATATTTCTTTCCAAATCTAATGGGATATGTACCTTGGAAATTGAATTGTAAAGGTAGATGTGATTCTATTTAAAGAGGAGATGTTTTTTTTAAATTAATTTTTTATCAGATAGATATATATTTTTACTCTTGTATTATTTTATATTAGTCTATTAAATATATAAATTATAATTATAATTTATTAAATATTTAAATTTGTAAAAATCAAACACAAATTAATTATATTATAGATGTTTTATAAAAGAATTAAAAAATAATTTAATTTATTACTAACTATACTCTAAATATTATTCATTGAACTTCAAATTTTATATAAAATAATAAAATTATATTTATCTGATTTTATCAATTTATAAAAATTTAAAATATAATCAATAATATGTGTGATTTATTTTTACTCTTTTCTTTAATAAATTATTAATAATTTAACTAATTTATATATAATTATTATGATTTTTATAAATTTAAAAATTAAATAAATTATAATATTAATTTGAGCATTTAATAAATTAAATCTAATTAGTATAAGCATATAAATATATACTCAACATAAATTCTTCATCTTCCTCAAAGCCCTCCGCTTTCTACGGTTATAATAACTATAATGAACAACTGAGATCCAAATCCCAATTGCAAAAATTCAAAGAACAAATATGCAAAATTTTCAATTAGCTTTTAAATTTGTTAATTCATTAGATGGAAATAGATTATGGCAAGATTCACTCTTAGCAATTCTATGAATTAGAATTTTGTAAGATTTAATGAAATATAAAATAAAATTAATCTAAAATAAATTTTGATAACCGCTGGATTTCCCATTATAAGACCGGGCCGATAGTAGCAGTCCACAATCAGGAGGCTCTTAAGCCCCCGAATAAGTCAGGCCTAATCCGTTCATTCTTCTAAACCGGACTCCCACTTAAGTCACTCAATCAGACCGGTTCAGCCCATCTTAGCCCCAAAACCAGCCCTTTCCTAGGTTTCGGTCCTTTTTCCTTAAACCCGGCCACAAAAAAAAAGACTGCGAGTTCAGTCATTTCACAGCCCTGTCCACGCACTCGCCGAAAGGAATTAAATACTTATCTAACACAGGGATGGTCCTGAGGTCACCCCTATATACAGATCTATACCAGGGGTAGATGGTCCTGTGGCGGGGAGGCCATCTCGCGTGAAGGGGAAGAAAGAGGATAAAAGGGAGGAAATACGCTCTTCTAGGACTAAGTTTTTTTAAGTTCACAAAACCTTGTAAAATTCTATTTTTCTGAATCTCATATCATTAAATTTTATTATTTAGTTTGATATAATTTAAAATTTAAAATTTAATTAGATTCTATATGCAATTCAATTTACCAATGATTAGACTTGTTAGTAAACTAAATCTAATTTAAGTTAATACTGATGTCTTGTTTGGTTTGAAATAATTTAGATAGAAAACTTAAAGTTCTCAAAAGTGTGAAATTTATTTTTGGTTGTTAATATTTTTTTTTAACTTTTTAAAAAGTTAAAGTTTTTTACTGTAATAATTTATTTATTTCAAATTTTATTAAAAAATAACTTTTCAAAAAATAACACATTTAAACTAAATAACACCAGATTTTAAAATGAACAAACGTAAATCAATAATGAAATTAAATTAGGAAACCAGTCAACAATCCTAATTCAATCAGTTAAAACCTTTCATAATCAAATTAGAAGAGTAAAACCATCTTTATAAATACATATAATTTTTTTTATTTGGAATTGGATCTCCAACTTCGAGTTTTCAAGGTATGTTTTCTTTCACTTTTAATTTTTTACTTTTTGAAATTTATTATATTTTTTCAATTTACCTAATTAATCAAGATTAGAATTTTTTTTCTCATACATATCATCATCGAACATTAATTATTATGTTATTTTAAATAATTTTCTGTATACTACATTTGTTAATTTCTGTTCTTTGTTTTACTTTCTCGTTAATTAAGCCATGCTTTAGTTCTAGGTTTACCTAAATTGTTAATCAAGTTTGAATAAGAATTTTTTGTTTTGTGTGAAGGCTGGATATTGGGTGTGTTTATTTGTAAGGAATGGTAGAAAATAATCAAATTTCACATATGTTGATGAATTGTGCTAAGCAGCTTCTGGAATATCAATCATGGGGCATCACATGATCACTAGAAGCAAGAAACAGATGGTCACTCGAAGCAAGAAAATCACCAAGAATTCAACTCCCAGCAAGAAATCAATATCCAAAGCAACTCCAAGGAAGGGAAGGAAGAAAAGTAAGATTCCCAGTAGAAATCAACCACTTCTTCCAACTGAAATCATATCAGAAATCTTGAGCTGGTTGCCTGTAAGGTGTTTGACAAAGTGCCAGACAGTATGCAAAGAGTGGTTTGAATTAATGCAAGAACGCAACTTCATTGTAAAGAATATGGTACGAAACAGGGAGTATAATATTCATAATCGAGAACCATATCGAGAAAATGGGGAAACATTTCAACGGATTTACACCTTTGATGGATTGATAATGGAAGGAAACAGAGACTTTAACAAGTTCAGAATCAGGAACTTAGCACTGCATAGAGTATTTGATTTGCCTACTCCACCCCACAAGAGTGAAATCTTGATCCCCTTGATCCCTTCTTTTGTTCACCATGGTTACTACAAAGTGATTTCTGCATATAGCTGTAAAAACGAAACCAATCAACATGGAGGATTTGAGATTCTCACACTTGGCAGAGTTGAGAAGCCCTCATGGAGAGCTCTTGACACCAATTTTTTCAAAAATTTTAACAGAGAAAACGACATACTTTGGTCAATGGGGATACAAGGGATTGCTTATTTTGTTAGAACAAGCAAGGATGGATCAGAGAACTATGAGGTAGTGTCTTTTGAGATGGAGAATGAGAGTTTCACAAGCTGTGATTTGGCAAGAAGCTGCTTCCCAGATAACTCCAAAGCCTGTGTGTTGAGATGGGAAGATCAGTTGGCTCTAGCTGAGATATCAAACAATGAGCTACAAGTGTTGGTGTTGAAAAACTACAAGAAGGGAAAATGGGCTGAAAAGAAGACTGTGATTCCATTGAAATTCTTAAAGAAAGAACCATGTATGGTTATGGAAGATCTTGAGCCTTATAGAGCCATTGATGGGGTGGTTTGGTTTAGGGGAAGCAACTATCTAGCTTATAACATTGCAGATGAAGAGATTGTGTGTTATGTATCAAAAAGATTAGCACGTATATTCAGACAAAGTTTGGTTACTTTCAAAGGAATGAGACCAGGATGATATAAATGAGACTCAAGCAAGAACTGGAACAGCTGAATTTCAGGTCTATCGGGAAGTTTTAGTTTAAACTGAGCTATATGGATTTAAGATATAAATATATAGATATTTATGATTTTTATATTGATGTGTTGGATGCATATGGACCTTTTTTAGACAAAATTTTTTTTATTTCTTATTTGTTCATGCTCAGGAAAATAATTAATATTTTTATAGTATATACTTTTTTTAATTAATTTTTTAGTTATGTGTTGATTTTTTTATTTATTTAACTTTGTTGAAATTGAAGGAGAGAGCCTACATTTGCATAATTTCAACATTATAAAATTGAAAATCATTAATTAAACCAAAAATTTAATATATAGTTATTACTGCTCCAAAACTATTTAGTTTTATTTTTTAATATAAGGTTTTTTTGGAAGAATTTCCAATACAGAAAATACCTAATGTGAACTGAATTGGAATATAAATTTTATCTTTGAAATTAGCTAATGGAAAATAATTTCTTTAAGAAATTTTTGTTATAATTTTATTAAAAATAGAAAACAAGGTACATGTTACTTCTCCAGAACCTTCTTAATTACAAAAACTAATAAAAGAAAATATTTTAATTTAGAAGCTAATGAAAACTTTGAAAAGAAATATTTAAGTCCCTTTAGGATCCTAATTTCTTAAGTTAGAAGGGAAAAATATAAATTACATAAAAAATTTGATTATAGATTTTTCTTTTTAAAAAAATTACTATTTAAACTCTTTTGCATAAAAAATTAATTAATTATTTTTAAATTTTAAAAATATATTTAAATATTTCAATAGTTTTAAAAAATTTATTAAAAAATCTCTTTTTTAATTTTAACTAATAAAAAAATAAAAAATATCTCCATCTTTTAGTATTAAAAGTAATTTTAAAAGAAAAAAATTTTTGAATCACCTTTTAGTATAAAAATAACAGCATATATTTTTTAATAAAATTTTTTAAAATTATTAATATATTTTAATATATTTTTAAATTAAAAACTAATTAATTAATTTTCACATAAGACGGGAACTAAATGTTAACTTTTCGAGAAAACGACTAACAATTTTCTAAAACCCTGGTCAAAACCCTTGGCCACCCCTGCACTGCTTCCTAAGCCATTTCCTTTTCTCTGAACCCAAACACCGCAAAGTTAGCAAATCCAAAACAATTTATTCACAGGCACAGTCCACTTCTGCCTTCCGGTATCAAAGAAAAGAAGATTTTCTGGTTATTCATTTCTTTTTCTTCCCAGAATCGGAAAATACTTGGGTGTAGTATTTCTCTCTTCTCATATTCAGTGTGTTTCAGTTCAGAATTCCGGCGACAGACTAATTCCATGGCCATGGCAGCTTTATTCAATCGTGCGTCCAAAACCCAAACTTTTAATCTCCTTTGCAGAAGCAATAGAATTCTCACTTCTATCTCATCTCCAATCCAGACAAAACCCCTTAAAGCTCCCTTCCAAGGTAATAATTTTCTCTTGGCTTTTTCAAATGGAATATGCGCCTATAGTGCAATCTACCTTGTGGTTTCCTTTTTTTTTTTTTGTGGAATGAGAATCGGATTTCTGTGTTAAGAACTGGCCAAAAGGGAAAATGGATTGCACATTATGTAGTGTTGTTAATATTTGATATGTTGTGATATTTGAGAAGCTCAGTAACACAGATCGAAGTGTTTAGTTTGGATGTGATTACCAATAGCAAATAATAATCCATTAGGTTTGGTGTTATATTGTTAAACGTACTTGTCGATGCTCCATTGCTCACTGGTTTAGTCAGGTATATTGAATTCTTATCGTGACAAGAACAATAGAGCTAAAGAAATCAAATGAATGTAAAGGAGTTGTTTTAGTCCTTAACTTGTAATGAATTGCCAAGGGCGGGAATGCACAATTTTTTTTTTTTTTTTTCAGCTTCCATATAAGGATCTTTTGCGGCTACTGTAGTTAGAAGGAAACTCTAGAAATCTAGAATGATATGGCGTTCTTACGTGTAAGCTCTTGCAACTAAATTTAGTTGAGAACTTCAGATGCATATTTCTTCCTGTAGTGAGATCAGCAGTGACTCGTGCTGATGATGTTGTGGCGTTTGACGAGATGGTTGCTGGCATCCAGCGAAAGTACTACATGTTAGGCGGAAAAGGAGGTGTAGGAAAAACAAGCTGTGCTGCATCCCTTGCTGTAAAATTTGCTAACCATGGTCACCCTACAATAGTGGTCTCAACTGATCCTGCTCACTCCTTAAGTGATTCATTTGCCCAGGTATTAGTTCCTCTTTTTATGTGTTGAGTTAAATTCCCCCCCCCCCCCCCCCTCCCACCCACAACCCCCTGCTCCTTTCTTTTTTTACATTTTAGTTAATTCCAAACTACTTCATGATTAGTTAAATTCCTAAAATACATTGAGTTTGGTTTATTATCTCCAGGATTTGACGGGGGGTGCACTTGTTCCTGTTGAAGGAGTGGATTCTCCACTATTTGCTCTCGAGGTATTTGTTCAAATGACATCATTTGTCAATAATGATGTTACTTCATAATGGACCGTTGCTTCATCTCCATTTTGTATGATATATATGTTTAAATTTAGCATTGTCGCAGATAAGCCCTGAGAAAGCTAGAGAAGAATTTCGCAGTAAAAATCAAAAGAGTGGTGATAGTGGTGTCAAAAATTTAATGGATGGCATGGGCCTTGGCACGCTTTCTAACCAGGTTAGCTTGTCTTTAGAATTTGTTGCGATTGGCAAAATATTTCCATGCAATTTTTGGTAGTATCAGTCCTCTCATCAGTCACTCTATTTATTTCTATGGACATGCAGCAAGATGTAAAATCTCCACTTTTGCAGCCCAAAAGATTATGGATACATATTTTGTTTTGTAAATATATGCATAATAAAATCTCCATTTATTGTTGCATCCCAAAAGATTTAGAACTTTGCCATGACTGCGTTTGAGTCCGAGTGCTACTGTCTTGTATCTCTATAAAATCTACTAGAAAAACTTATTGCTTAATTTTTGACCAAGTTTGATATATTTATGGCTTATCTTGTGAATTTATTGTAGTTAGAGGAATTAAAATTAGGAGAGTTGTTGGACACTCCACCGCCTGGTCTGGATGAAGCTATTGCAATTTCGAAGGCATGTGAAGTCTCTGTCTCCCTCAACTATTTGCTAAATCTTTCTCCTGAGACTTTGTAGCAGTCATTCTAACTGCACCAGTGCTTTTTAGGTTATGGAATTTGTTGAAACCCAAGAATATACTACATTTACTCGAATAGTCTTTGATACTGCACCTACGGTTAGTCATTGTTTTGGGACTTTAGAGATTACTTTACCTTTCATCTTTGCATATCTGTTTATCTGTGTGTTGGTTTGTAGGGTCATACACTTCGGCTTCTCTCCCTGCCTGACTTCTTGGATTCGTCTATCGGCAAAATGATGAAGGTATGAGTCCAAACCCAGCTTTGAAGGGGAATTGTTTTGGGCATTGTTTTCTAAAAAGTCACTCAAGTGAAATATTACTGAATTTTATATTTAGGAACATTCTAAAATGTCTGAAAGTTTTTTTTATGTCCTATAACCCTGTTTGAATGTTTTACTGTATGGTTTTTCTAATTGTTTTCCTAGCTGAAGTACACTGGTATATTTTGAACACTATCATCATAGAAAAGCTAGTTGTTGAACTTGTTTGTGTAATTGTACGTAATTTTTCTTTCCTTGCCATGTTTCCATTTTAAAATTTGTTGAAATAGTGATATCCGTTGATTTATTAAATCCAGCTGAAGAGGAAATTAGCTTCCGCAAGTTCAGCTCTCAAGTCTCTATTTGGAAAAAAAGAGGCAGGGCAAGATATTGTAAGTATGAATGTTGTTGTTTTGGTGTGTTTCTTGCCTTATTTAAGATCCAAGCATTTTGTTTTTAAACTTGTAGTCTGAAAAGCTGGAGGACAAGCTTGGAGAATTAAGAGAGAAGATGGCTAGAGTGCGACACCTTTTCCAAGACTCAGACACCACTGAATTTATTATAGTGACAATTCCAACGGTATGCCCTCAGATCATCTTTTCTTTTATGGACGGATTTCTTAGGTAATATAAAGAGCAAATGACCTAAAAGCACAAAGGTTTGTTGAATTTGCAATTTTATTCAATCCATTTAATTTTTGTTAATTCTAGCGTAATTTGTTTATTTCCATGGACATAGAGCCATACCTCTCCTAGGCATGTAATATATACACAATTTGGCAAAAATTATTCTCCCATCGCACCCATCTACACTAACACATGGACCACTCTATTGCCACCATCCACTTGCCGTTCATAGAAGTATTGCCTTGATATTTACAGCTGAATTAAGTTATGAATTGGGAGTGCATTTTACTGTTTTGCATGGTTTTCCTTCATATCAATAAATGTGCTCTTTATGAAACAAATATGTCATAATATTTATCCATAATAATGTTTGACTGTCACAGAGCAGCTTTGAGAGAGAAATGGCTTTGAAGTATTTGCTTTAACATTAATTTAATTAATCACCTACTGTCCATTTTGTTTTTTGACCATTTAAGGTTATGGCAGTAAATGAGTCATCAAGGCTGCACGCATCCTTGAGAAAGGAAAGTGTTCCAGTTAGGAGGCTTATTGTCAATCAGGTGCTACCTCCATCCACATCAGATTGCAAGTTCTGTGCAATGAAAAGGAAGGTACATTCAATCTGCAATAAAAGCTTCCGTATTTTTTTTTTGAAGTATTACCTTGAATTCTACTCTTGGCTTTAGATTTTGTTCCAAAAATGTGGTCCATGTAAATTTTGTTCAACCATTACTGGTTTGAAGTTGGGATTAGGTATCGCCGTGTTCTTTTGGATATTTAAATTGAGAAATTTCTCTATTTGCTTTTTCACACCTAAATAGGGAAACAATCAAATCCAAAATTGCATGAATCCTTGGGAAGGTTTGCGTAGAAATCACTTGCAGTTTTTCTGAAAGTCCATTGACTGCAAAAGCAAGTGGATTATCTTTGTACGTCTTGATATATTGGCTGAACTGGCCTAGTAAGTTACCTTGTTTTGAAACTTTTTGGTGAAAATATAACCTAGATATCCTTATTTTCAACTATGTAAGCAATGTAGAGCATTTATTAATTATGAGCTACCAATTCTGTCCGTGAAGCACATTTGCTTGACATTTCTCATATCTCAAAAAAAAAAGTTCTTAGAAACAGATGGAACCTTATTCCTTTCTGTTAAAGCTTTACATCCGCTTCTGCTCTGTTCTAAATATTGTAGGATCAAATGCGTGCACTTGATATCATCCAGAATGATCCAGCGCTCAGCAGTTTGAGATCAATCCAGGCACCCCTATTTGATGTAGAGATAAGAGGTGTCCCAGCTCTTAAGTTTATGGGTGATGTGGTTTGGAGATAAAATCTATTTCTCAGAACCTGCACCTTTAGTTAATCAACCGAAATTTTGAAACCGTTTCGCCATTTATGTAATTTGCTGAATGATGCTCTTTTAAGTGAATTTCAGGAATACAATCTCTAATTTTTAGGGAAATGATCCCTGCCTATACAGGTCCATAAGAGGTTGACAGAAACCAAACAGTGGGATTATTTGGACATGTAATTTACATTTCCTCAAGCCAGAAAGTGGTATCGAGATATTGATGCTGTAGTATGCAAATGGAAGATGAGAAATTTATTATTCATGTCCAATGTTCTATGCTTTTAGCATATTTTCTGCACTGTTTTCTTTTGATGTTATTTGAACAATGTTCTAAATTTTTCAATGAAAGATGTGAGACCCTGAGAGAGCATAATCTTCAATGAGACTGTTCAAAAAAAAAAAAGAAAAAGGTAATCTTCCATGAGAATACATGGGTATCATTTTTTTTTCCGGAGCAATCTTATATTTTGTGATTAACAAGAACATGAAGCCTTAGCTTAGAATTTAGGCTTTGTTTATTTGCATAAAATAAATTATGTGTGGAAAGTATATTTCATAGATTATTTATATTAATAAATTTTTATATATATAGTTGATTTTAAAGTATAGAAAAGTCGCACTCATAGGTTTAGTTTGGTAAGTGCATTTACTCCTTTAATTTTCAATTTTTAATTCAAAAAAAATATAGAAAATAATTTTTTTTTTTCCTTAGAGGATTTAGACTTATTCCCTAAAGAGAATATAAAGCTTACCTAACAAACTGCTCTAGTTTAGGTTGATGCCAGAAGGATATTAAACAAACAATTTTTCTTCAAACTGCATTTAATATTTCATAACGTAGTATTCATCACTAATGCATAGGGGGAAATTGAAGAGCTGTGACTCATTTCTTCATGAGCAAGGTCTTAATGTGCAAATCTATTTACTAAGATAAAATCTTCAAACACAAGCCTTTTTTTTATACCGTACATTAAGCCAACCATGCTCAAACGAGATAGTAATATTAAATTAGCTGGAAAATATTTTTAAAAAAAATATTTGACACTAAAAAAATGAGTAAATAGAAAATATTTTCCTAATTAAAGAAAAAAATAAATCATTTTAAAAAAATAGCTTTTTTGAAAAGATAAAATCATTTTCTTTATTTTGAAAATATTATTAAAACTTCTATATAAAATTTTTTAATATATTTTATTTTTTAAATTAAAATTAAATAATAAAAAATAAGTTAATTTGTTAGAAAATATTTCTACAAAAATATTTTTTTATAGAAAATTCACAAACAAACGGAGCCTTTAAAATTAAAAACGAATAAAGGAGATAATTTTCACCTCATTGAATTTTAATTTATTTCATAAAAATTATAAATATTTTAATTTATTTTATAAAAATTATAAATATTTAAATAATTTTTTAAAATAGTCACTCATGAGATGTGAATTATATCCTATATAGCTTTAAATAATAATAATAATAAAAAATTTTAACTACTATAAACTCTTAATCTTTAAATTTTTAAATTTTATTGATGGAAATTCCACAGTAATCCAAATATATTTTTATTTTATAATTTATATATAACAATACAAAATATTAATAATATATATTTATTATTTTTAATTATACAATTAAAAAATATCAATTATAGATTAATTATTAGATTATATTTTTTATAAATTTATTCATATATTTTTAATTAGAAAAATATTTAATTAATTTTGTAAAAAGTACTTACAGCCTACTCACTTAAATGTAAAATATATATATATATATATATATATATATCAAAAATATGAAAACTGACAGCAGGTATCATAAAAAAAACAATTTGCATTAGTGTTTTTTTTTTTTAATTTGATGTGATTAAAAATATAAAAAAAATGCAAGTCTATAAGTTTTTTAGGAAGAAAAAAAAACTGTATTAATGAAATTAAGGAGAGTTCAAATGACAATAACTATTACAACTTTTTTTACAATAAATAATTTTTATATATGAAAATAACGTTTTAATTTTTGCAAGATTTATTTTAATGGATTTTTTAAATAATTTATAACGAAAAAGTATAAGAGGGAGAGGATTTTTTATAAATTTAATTAAGTGGCCAAAAAGATATTTTTTTTTATATTATGTGATAAATAAATTTTTTTATTATTAATTTAAACCACGTATATATTTCACCAGAATGACTATTTTATGTAAATATTTATTCGTTGATAATTTTTTCAAAATAAATTTAGTAATTATAATGAATAAGTGATTAAAATTTAGTGATCCTAGATGAAATTTACCTAAAAATAAAAGCAAAGCCCGAAAAAAGCAAAGAGAACAAGGGGGAAATGCCGTGGGCGGGCCGGAGAGAGAGGAGAAAAGACTAGTATTGGGCTGCCTTGTTCACTAAATTCCTACTCTTTATATTTGTCGTAAAAAAAAGATGACCCCTTTACACAAAATCATCATGCTCAAACGAAGTTATCTTAGTCGATTTACATTGCTGCACTCATCTATATCCACATAATTCTGTACTGATTTTGTTCCTTTATACAGGTTTTGAGGACTCCAAGCAATCCCCATCTTCTTCAAGGACTATACTGTACTTTTCTCAGTATGTTACAGTGCCTATATAAGTTTCTACCTCAAGAGGATTGTCTGGCTTTGATCTTTTCTACTTTGTACAGTAAGGATGGAGCACAGAAATGTTGAATTTACTTCTTTTGGAAGGTGACCATGATAAAAAAGGCAATAATACGACTACCTAAGCCGAAAATAACGAGGAAGATTAAGCAACGATACCAATGATTGAGATCATAACCACTTTCCATAAGCGAACCACATCGCGTTATCAGCCATACACCATAATATCTGAAAGTTAAGGCAGAGTAGATCAAGATTAAGCTGGCATATGCATGAAGATTAATTACCACAAATCAGGAAGTATAGTATCACAAACCTTTTAGCATTTGCTATGACAAATGCCTCCAATGCCCATTTAGTGTAACAAAAGTCTGATAGTTTCTTAACAAAGTTACTGTCTTCACGGTCTTCACCTTGAGTTGCTATTAAGGTCAAAACAACTGGAACAAGCACTGACCACTGCATGACACAAAGATAGCTTAATATGCACTTGCTTGTTTGTGTATATGTATAGGAACTTGATCAGTGTAAACTACTCAAAATACTCACAAGTTGAGCTGGACCTGGCTCGAAGAGAATGGCTAATGCATAAGCTATCCCACTCACACAATACACCAGACAAATGAGAACTGCATAATTATCTGTGAACGATGATCTTGGATTGTTGAAGAAGTAGAACATTGATAGGTACACTAGTGGCTTGACAAGTGTGTTGAAATGATCAACAGTATCCTTTGCAAGAAAATAAGCCATGCTGCTCATGCCAGAAGCACTTTCTCTCCAATAATGTAGCTTATCCAAAGAAAATGATCTCAAAGCTGCGATCTTGCAGAGTAGAGCTGAAATCAATCAGAATATGAGGTTGGTCAGAAATGGAAACTTGTACGAAAGATTTCTTGATAAGGGGACCTTATTAAGCAGTCTGATTGAGAATTACATTTTACTGTATGACATTTTTAAGACGTGAACTTTTTTGTCCTTTTCATTACAAGGCATTACGCATTCTTATTCAAAGTTTGAGGCACCTAGTAAAGGCCAAATCAAATTAAAGCTGCGGTTACTTTCATGTACAGAAAACTAGTTTTAAGGATTTTAACTTACAGACTGCAATGACAGTATATGTGTAACCAATCACTCCAAAAGTTTCATCGCTCACTTTAGCTAATGTTCCTAAGCATATTCCTGCTAGTAATAAAATCAAAAAATCTACTGCCTGTGTTCTTGCTTCTCTTAGCCGCTGTTTGCAAATCCTGCAAAGAAAAAACAGAATGAGAACTTAATGTTTGAATCATTAAGATGAATTTGAAACTACTAGAACCAAAGCTTTTCACTCAAAAAGTCCTATTGTTCAGCAAATCCAAATTCACATAATAATTCCTCGCTACATATTTATGAAAAATAAATATTAGCCTTACCTCCCCAGGAAATATCTGTACTGCTGAAAAACATCAGGGGTTTTCCGGTTGGATTTGTCATCTGTGGTTGTGATATTGCTTTCTATATTGTCTTTCTTCAACTCAACATTAGTCTTCACATCCTGCCAAAACTCTCCGGCAAAAGACTGTGGTTCAGATCCAGCTTCACTTGGATTAGCATCATTAGTTGAATCACCTGAGGCTTCCGGTCCATCAATACTCTGCAGCATATCCATAGGAACTGGGTAGCCATTATGAAGCATCCATCTAACTGGAAGCTGTTTGTAGTTCACATCAGAGCTAGGTTTTACTATCCCCTCCAAGATGTCAATGAAGTAATCTGGAGGATTTGAACGCTCAGGTACAGTAATCCCAAGGCCAGCAAAGTACTCTTCAACTTTCTTTACTGGTCCATGATATGCTGTCAGGCCACCCTTTGCCAGAAGTATCAAATCATCAAACATGCTGAACAATGTATAGCTGAAGAAAGGGGAAAATATTATTTTTCTTATTTAGAAAATAGGAAAATTTACTATTTAGTCTCTATATTATAAAAAAACCCATTAGTTAATCCTTCTGTTTTGAAAAATACATTACATCCTGACATTCTAAAAAATTTACTAATTGGTCTCTCCATTAGTTTTAAATTTTAAGTATTGCAAAAAAGTCTAAAATGTTGTACTATCCGGTACAAAAAAACTAATTAATACTTGAGAGACCAATTAACGAGTTTTTTTTTAAATTATAGGGATTAAATAGTAAAACACTTATCAGCTAAAATTAACGGAGAGTCTAACTAGTAGTCTTTTTAAAATGTTAGGGACGTTTTAGTGTATTTTTTAAAATCGACGGACTAATTAATGTGTTTCTCCATAACAAAAGGACTAAATAGTATTTTACCTAGAAAATATATGATATACTCTAAATCTTTACTTATAGAAAGATGGACAAAAATATGTATGAAGAAAAAATAAATAAATGGACAGCATTCTGTGTTCCTGTAATGTAAAGCATATACTTACCTTGGTTGGTGGACAACCATGCAAATATTTACTCCCTCAAGAGCTTCACGTCGAAGAGCTCTAATCAGTAAAAGGGAAGATGAACTGTCCAAACCAGATGTGGGTTCATCTAATATCAGAAGTGAAGGTTCCATAACCATTTCTAGCCCAACATTTACTCGTTTTCTTTGACCTCCAGAGATTCCTCTCTTCTCCACTGTCCCAACCAGAGAATCCCGCACTGGCTGCAGTCCTAAGGACTCAATGACTCTTTCAACAACTAAAACCCTTTCTGGTTTTGGTAGATCAGCAGAGAGTCTACAGCGACAAAAATCCAGTCACAAACAAAACAAAAATGGCAAAAAGAAACTGTTGCTAGTTCCAGTATGTATGAATCTACAACTGGATGCCACTAGGGCTGAGCAGTACTCTGTTCAAATCGAAAAAACCGACCGAACCGAATCGATTTGAAAATTTGGTTCGGTTTTTTATACATTTCGGTTCGGTTCGGTTTTTAATTTCAGAAATTTCGGTTTGGTTCGGTTTTGATCAGAAAAAAACCAAAAAAACCGAACCGAACCGATTAGTGATAATAATATATTTTTTTTCAATACTATAGAGAAATTAAATCATATTAAAATTAAAATATTTTAATTAAATTTTAAAATATTAAAAATAAAGTGTAAAAAATAAAAAAATTATTAAAAATCGAAACCGATCAAACCGAACCGATTCGAACCGAATCAGACCGGTTCGGTTCGATTCGGTTTCTGATCAAAATCGGTTCGATTCGGTTTTCATAAACACTAAAATTTCGGTTTATTCGGTTCGATTCGGTTTTGAACCGAACCGACCGAATGCTCACCCCTAGATGCCACAGTGTTCAGGTTCAAATAGAGCAAGACAGAAATTGAACAAAGCAGCTGCAGAATGCACAGCCATAATAACTGGGACAGTGAGGCACTCTTAACTTCCATTTCTGGGTAAATGCCCACATAATATTTTAACAATAACATGAGCTTAAAAGTTGGATTATTTCAAATATATATCTGAAATGCAGATATATTAAGTCTCTTATTTATCCTCAAACGCCATTCACAGGATCAGCTGTTTCACTGTTACATGAAAGCCAGGTGCTTTTGTAACTTTCAAAAATTTATGTCCTAATTCTATTTTTTCTTAGATGCAAGTACAACTACAAATAGGTTATATGCTAGAAAAATATGTTAGATGCAATTAATGCTACCACTGTGTTGGTTGGCATCAAATTATTAGAGAAACGCTTTGGACTCGCCCATTAAAGGCTTGATAATATTCAACCTGCATTGATTGAATTTACTGTTGCATACCTGCACCTTGCACTGAACCAGAGATTCTCCTCCACCGTCAAGTTTCCGTGCACAATATCATCCTGAGGCACAAAACCAATGATTTTCTTGTACGCTTGGATTGGCTCTGCCTTGCCATTTACAAGAACCGTACCGGACACCTGGCACCCAGTTGCTTTTCCAGTCAAAGCAGAAAGAAATGTCGTTTTTCCAGCCCCAGATGGGCCCATGACAGCAGAAACTTTCCCAGGTGATAATTTCCCCGTCACACCCCTTAGCAGATGTCTTTTTTTACGTTTCAAAGTGATGCTTAGGTCCTTAAAACTAATCTCAATCGTAGGCCTTTTCCTGATTTCAATATCATTAGTCATGGAAATGACCCCAGAGAAGGTCAAGTTCTTATTCTGCTCCTGCATAGCCTTTTCCTTCTCGATCTGTCCATATGCATACCTGAACATTTGACTCTGAGTCTGCAACTGTTTACCCTTTGGTGCATGCTTTTTGATATTTTTATCTCCAATCTCCAGATTGAAGCCTTCATGACCCTCAGGGTTAGCTTCAATTTCATGCAGCATATTTGTTAGGTTATTTTTGTCCTTTTTCTTTCCTTTTGTTGGTGCAGATGAACTGGCTCCAGAAATGGATTGCAAGGCAGCATCCGTTCCAGGTTTAGCTTGACCAGTACCCTTCACAACATCAGCTTTTTTTGCAGATGTTGCACGAGAAAATGTGCGTGATAATTGACTTTGCAGGTCAATTGCATGCTTTTTGGCAATATCCTTCCATTTTTCACGTGCTTGAACTGTTTCTCTCACACTTTGAACTGCTTTCTCCCTAGTTTTTGCTTCTCTTCTTTCTCGAGTAGCAAGAACTTGATCAGAACAGTTATAAATAATAAGTAGCAGAAAACTCAATCCAGCCTACATTGATAAGTGAAATGTCAGAGCTGATAGATGTACGTACAGGATAATTTTTACATGCACGTTGAGCTGAAATTATATGCATGATTGAGATCACAGAATGTCTGATGGTTCCAAGAACATAGATTACTAGAATGTCCAAACATTTGACCAATATTTTGGTAGATGAAAAGAAAATGCATATGGGAAACATGAGGTAATTTGTTTTCACTTGAGCCTTTAAAAGAAGTCACCATTAATTACAGTCCTTAAAACATTCTTTACTCATTTTACTAATATTCTATCTTCCTATGTCCATTTCTTATCATAATTACCCCATGATAAAACCCTCTAAAGCTTGATTGCAACCAGTAGATTAAACACTAATCTCAAAAAGATAAACCAAATTTGAAATTTAATTGACAGAAACAGTTGATAGAGCAAATGAAATAATTATGGAACTGTCACTCACAAAAATCATGATGCCATATGCAGTGATATTTTGATTTGATGATTTTGGATCACAAGTTGCCAACCGAAAACACCCTGCAAGGTCATCAATAAAAGTTATATGCAGCTACAACAATTAACATGTTAATTATATCAAACTTTAATTTTAAACGTATAGATCCTTTTCATAGTAGGAAGTCCCTAAGGGACATGCCAATCCCAATGGCTAGAATTTGGTTGTTAAAGTCAGAGATCCAAGGTTTAACACCTATTACTGATTAGGGAAGGGTGTTTAAAGCCAAAAAGACCTACCTGCTTGAGATGTAGAACCAGTCCTGCAGTAATATCTGAATCAAGGAAAAAAAAAAGAGAAGTTCCATCAGTAATTTATAAAGAAAAGGGAAAAGGAATGTTGACAATAACATTCAAGGTGAAGGGGCAAGTTTTAGAGAGACAAATTAAAAACATGCAACAAAGAAAGAGCTGTAACTTTCAACTCTATAGATATGTGCTGGAAGTTTTGGGATAGTTATCAATACCCACTACTGCAAGAAAGCTTCTGGATTGTGGATGGACAATATGATCCTTTTGGACAAAATATCTCTCTACTACTCAAAATATCAGCCCAAATATCTGCTCCCCCGCAACTGTGATTGGGCTTCCCAGCTGGCAGTTGATAATTGTATCTGCAAAACATTGCTGCTAATAATTATTAATATATGATAAAGCAGAAGAAACTAGAAATAGTAGAGTACAAAATAAGAATGAACTTACGGGTCACATATGCCAGTGGTATCATTCAGTTTTGAAAGTGGGCAGTAAGCACCCAGTGGGCATGCTTCAGTGACAAGATAGAAAAATGGCAATCCATAAAGAAGTTGGTCAGCAACACAACCAAGAAAACATATAACAGTGCACCACTATAAAGTATAAGAGAGAAAATCTAGTATTATACTAAATAAGAAAGACAATTCAAAAATAAAAATAAAAATAAAAATTATGCCAAATGCAGTAACTTATTCTAATGAAAAGACTAATCCTTTCCATATTCAACCCATTTTGCTGGGAATGTGATTTAGATGGTAATCTTAATGTTTCAAAGAACACTGTTAAGTTCCTAGATCATCCTTCAATCGCATGTCAGATGTACTCTTAAACGTTTCAGGAAGAATGCCCTATTCAGTAAATTGATGATGTATTTTTTCACTGTCATCAGTGAAAATATTTGGACATTAATTAGGAGTTCCCCAGGAAAAATAGCAATAAACTAGGAATGCTGCAAGAGAATGCTTCTGATAGTGACTCAAGCAGAGTATTCATTCCTGGGCTTATCTATCTGAACAGTTATGTTTAGTTAAGGTCTTCCTTATTATCCAAAATTAAATGTTGAATAAGAGAATTTTTTAGAGGGGGCTTCTAAAGTGCCAAAATACAAATTTTCTTGAGTCAATCATAAACCAACAATCACTTTGTTTCTCTATCCATGGAATCATTCTTCTTCATCTTGCAACAAGTACATGCACAGAAATATGGGAAAATAATAGCTGACAGCAGATTTCTCTCTGTGCTTACTTTCCATAAACAAAAGTGTTTGAAGTTGTAAAAAGAGGCATTTACTTGGAAAGGCAATTCCCAACAAAATTTTTGAAGGATGACAGAACATGTAATAATGTATTTTTATTACATTAGCATATGTATAATCTTTTGAAAGTGACATATAATATTGAGTCAGAGGAAGCAAAAATGGAGGGTGAATAGTGTCTTAAAGTATAAGACTAAATTTTACATTTGATTATTTGGAATGGAAATGTGAAAACCATATTATGAAGAATGAGATCATGAAAATGGAGAGAAAAAATAAAACATTGGTCATCAGCAATCTAAAGTAATTTAAGATTTTACTTGAAGCCATGTAGAAAGTTTTAGTTAGTAAAAAGAATGCAAAAAGAAATACCAAGGGAAACATTAAAAAAAAAAAACCCAATATCAGTCATAACATGGTTAAAGCTTTTTAGAACTTACGTATCATGCATGTAAGACCATGAGGGCAGAAGAACCCCTCACAGCAAGGTGCACAATCATCAGCTCTACTAGGAATAGTTTCTGAATTTTTCATGTCAACCTTTTCACCGCGACCAACACTACATGCCCATCCTGGCTCGCATCCAGAAACCCATGAGCTCAAGTTACAGTTCTTATTAGGTTGCATATAATGGGTTGTCCTTGATCCTTTTGAAAAGAAACTATTGAAGTAGAACTTTACTTCTGCTGCTGTGCACATGCGCTGTGCCAAATCTCCTGATTCATCAAAATACCAGAAAATAGTTTCCAGGATACTAGCATAGGAAAAACGATACTCAATTACAGTAATGAACATAAGATAAATTTCAAGAATTTAAGCTGCTCGCTGGGAAAAAAAATAAAATGGAGAGTGCATAATGAAATCAGTATAACTCAAACCATAAGATCCTTACTCCTATTGGCTGCCTACATTCGACTAATCTAAGAAGAAATGAAATTTGAAGAAAATGCTAGGCAAAGTTAACACCAATGTACAATGTTGAGCTCAGAAAATAAGAGAATATCAGAGGAGAAAATACCAAAAAGAAAAAAAAAATGAAGAAAACAAAAACCTCTAAATTTTATTGCATCAAGTTAATAAATTACATTTAAATGTTCTCTTCTGCTTAATTAGTTGCTAAAACCTAAATTAATTTCTTCATCCAGTACTCACCCAAATGCTTCCTACTCTTAGCTTAGCACAAAAACTAAAACTTCCTTTCCAATTCATGAACCAAATTTTGGAAATGTACATTCTCTTCCTTCCCAATTGTAAATTAGTTCCATGGAAAATTTCCATTGAACCAAGTTGCGTAGCTTCTGTTGAAGTTGAAAACAGAAATCAATTCACCCATGCCATTGAATTTGTAAGCATATCCAGCTAATTCATGTTTCTATAGATTGCATAGTCTAATAACCGAGTTTCTGATTCCTTTGATTTTCATACCTTTGGTTTTCCTGGCACAACTAGTGATGAATTCACTATTTTCAGAGAAATTGAACGCCATATTCCAATCCGAATCCCTGCAAACAAAGGAAAATTAATCAACAGTTATAAACTCCATCAATTACCAAATATCTTCAGAAAAAGAAGAAGAAAAAAGAGGGATATAGTGAAGATCAAATACACACACGTCCATTATGCAGAAACCTAAGTATTTGCTGATGTCTTGCTTGAAGATGGAGGTGAAATTCGAGAAACTATTAACAACCATCTCAGAGAATAGCTCCTTCGCTGCTGGATTGCTATTGACCCCATCGCTATCGTAGCCTTCAACATCTTGGCAAGAAATGGGTTGCAAGAACAATAACAATACACTCAAAATAACGACAAAGAAATGGGTTCCAGAGACAAAACAACTACTACTTTGTGCAATACCCTTCTCTCTGCTCATATCTTTCTACCCAAGAAAGGCGAGCAACACTCAGAAAAAGCTTGAAAGCCACTGCGTGGTTGAAGCAAAATTGCACATGAGAGAACAAAGAAAGAAAAGCTTGGAAGCTTGGTTATGGAGGTAGCAGAAAGATTATGGAGATGATGAAAGTGGAGGGATAAGGGGCCAATGAATCGGAGGGCCGCAGCCAGAGTTGGTGTTTTGTCCATGGAAGAAATGGCAGAGAGAAAGAAATGGCGATGTAGCAGGGGACGTTTGTATCGCTTGAAATGGGTGGGAAAACCATATATATATATATATATATATATATATATATAATTTTCATTAATTATATTTTCTATTGTTTAAAATTTAAATTTTTTTAAAAAATTATTATTTAGTCCCTATAATATATAAAAACTAACGAATTAGCCTATTAATTTGAAAAATATATTAAAATGTTCTTAAAATTTTAAAAATTTTACTAATTAATTAATTTATTAATTTTTACTGTAAAATATATAAAAAAAAACTAAAATATTTTTAATGGAAAGAGCTAATTAGTTTATATTTTTATAAAATTAAAAAATTAATTAATAATTTTTTTTCTTATAAAAATTAAATAGTAAAATATTTATTATATAAAATTAATGAATATCTAATTAGTAGATTTTTTTAATATTTTATTAATATTTTACTGTATTTTTAAAATTAAAAAATTAATTAAAAAATTCTTTTATACTAATAAATTAAATAATAAATTATTTAATTGTAAATTTTAAACATAACAAATAAAAATTTAATTCACATTTTGATTAGTTAGCATGTCATTGTAGAAAAAATTTTGATTTATCCTTAGTTGAGGATATTTCAATAATTTTATAACAAAAATTATTGTTACTCAAAATACAAAAATTTTACAATTTTCTATTTCAATCATATTAATAAGTTAAAAGTTTGTACTTTTTTCTTAAAAATTTTAGTTATAAAAATTGAATTTAATTTTATCAAAATAATTTATATTTAAAAATTTCATTGAAAATATTTTTAATAAAATTATTTAAAAAAAATAACTTATTTCTTATTATTTGATTATAATTTAAAAAATAAAAAATATTAATATAGCAATGTTAGTAAAATTTTCAAAATATAAAAGATTATTTATTCTTTAAAAATTATTTTTTTACAAAATGACTTAATTTTTTAAAAATATTTTTTATTGATTATTTTTAAATTATTTTAAATATAAAAAATATTTTCTATACAATAAATGGATTTAAGTTTTGATTTTAGAATTGACTGTCTGAAGTAAATTAAAAATTTTAGAAGAAATTTAATATCAGACCCTCTCGAAATAATAGTACTGAACCCCTAGATGGAAACTGGGTTAGGAGGCCTGCCATGATTCTCCGAACTGAGATTTTCAGCACATGTTCCATCAGAGTTGTTCTGAGGATCCGTGGCTCTAGGAATTGGCCCTTGTTGAGTCCGAAAACGCACTACCATATGAGATTTGGGATCCAGGGAAGAGGGTAAGTAAGACATGTTTACATGGGACTTCTGCATGTAAGAGGGATCACGTGAACCAGAATCTTTCCTAGAACGTGTGCCACAAGAAACTCCAGACATGATGCCCATGGATGTCGCAGGGATCTCCTTCCCATTTAGGTTTAAATCTTGCAGAATAATGCTCGTGGAAGATTTGGAGTCTTTCCTTTTACCTCGGGTGGTCCCTTTTGATTTCGGGTTCTGAGCAGAATCAATTTCCTCAAAAAATTTTGCATGTGTTTCCTCAATAAGGTCCTTTTTACTATCAGTATTATATTCTTTCGCAGAACGTCAAACCGTGACCCATTGTGATCGCCTTGGATGACTCCTTCATCAGCTTTCCTTACTTGGGCTTTCTTTGCCCGTCTCGCCACCACCATCCATTCTCCATAGGTGGTGTCCGGCTGAGAGGGGGGTCTTTGATCCAGATTCTTGCTCGAGCTTTCACCACTACTGCTTCGGTTAGATTCACAAGAGCCTGTAGAATGGCCAACCCTACAACACGTGAAGCAAATGCTAGGCATATTCTTGTACTCGATAAGTTGAAACCTCTCTCTAATATCCACCTTAGAAACTAGAGGTTTATTTGGATTGATTAGCACCGCTATGCGTGCGTACTTACCGCGTAAGGTGACATGTGTGTTCTTAATTTTCACCAGCTTACCAACCGCATTGCTAACATGATTCAACATCTTTTTATTATGGAGGTGCAAGGGGAAACTCAACAGTCTAATCCAAACAACAGCAGTGTCCATCACGTTTTGTTGCAACGTCGAAATTCGGGTTCTAAGGCTGCATATGGAGGTAGCTCCCCAAACTAATCCAGGGTCCTTCAAGAAGAGCTTTAAGATAGCCCTCATTATCTGCAAAATTTGCAAAGAAGAAACCATTGCCAAGATCTCTTAAACTGAATTTCACCGAACTCCACATCTCCTGTAACCGTGTTTACAGCGCTTTGAAGCCAATTTTCCTACCAAGCAAACAAAGAACCAAAGCCTTACTCCAACGTTTTGCCAGCAAATTCTCTAGGTCATCCGAAAAAGTTATAACCGGAAATGCTCCTGATGAATCCACAGAAATCTCAGATTCATCAAAATCAATTTCCTCCAATAAACTTCATTGTTATCATGGTCCATGTCCGAAGAAGCTACCACTTTGTTTCGAAAGGAGACCCTAGACTGGATAAACTGAGGGCTACGGTCTATGTGTTTCACCTTTTTCGTGGCCCTATCACCTTCTAGGTGGGGTCATCAGAGTTCTTTTCGCTGGCGAGAGAGCGAGAGAGCGAGAGGAGAGATTTTTTATAATATTCCTTGACAAATTTTTAATTTCAGGATAGACATAACAACAAATTCTTACTGGCAAAAAATAATGGACCAACTTTTATAAATTTATTATTCTTTTTAGTATTTTTCAAAATAACGGACTTATATTTCATTAAATAATGGACTTATTTTATTAAATAACGGACTTTAATTTCAAAATAATGGACTTATATTTTATTAAATAAAATTTTAAAATTTATTTTAAATTATTAA
Source organism: Manihot esculenta (assembly GCF_001659605.2). Taxonomy (NCBI): domain Eukaryota; kingdom Viridiplantae; phylum Streptophyta; class Magnoliopsida; order Malpighiales; family Euphorbiaceae; genus Manihot; species Manihot esculenta. The sequence continues at coordinate 2,143,460 of NC_035164.2, read as the reverse complement.
TTTCGAACTCGAGTATCTATATGTATATATATATGGAGTATGCAATCTAAGTGGTCCAAAGCATCAGACAAGGTCATAATCCATAATTATCTATTACAAACCTCGTACTACAAGGTAATTAGTGGAGCATTAAGTAGAACAAGAAGCATGACCATGAATCACGGGTTTATACCCTTCTTTTTCCTTTAATTAATTCCACCCTTAATCATTTTCTTAATCTCTTGTGCAGTCTTCTTAAATAACTAGTAAATAAATCCCTCCGGTTACAAAACCCACACCTAACAATTATAGTGTCCACTAATCACATCTTCCAATATTATTCAATTTAAATGTTTTTAAATTTAATTAATTTCTTTTTTTTTTAAAAATAACACAAACTTGTTTAAACTACGCAAATATAATATGTGAAAGATTTTAAAAAAATTTTAAAAAATTTAATTATAAAATTAATGAAATAATTAATTAATAAATTTTTTAAAATATTAAAAATAATTTAATGTATTTTTTAAATTGAGAGACCAACTCGTAAATTTTTTTATATTATAAGAATTAAATAATAATTTTTTTTAAAAAATATAATTAATACATATGCAGCAATAATTTTACATCATATTTTATAATATATCGTTTACTCATATTATTTTATTATTAAATTATTTTTAATTAATAATTCTTTAGAGTATATTAAAAAATTAAAATTTTATTAATTTTATATAAATATTTTCAAATAAATAATTTTGGTATTTTTTCACTTTTGAAGCACTCAAAAAAATTTTAAATTAAAATTACTTTCATGATTAAGATAAATTAAATTTTTTAAAGAAAATAATTTTTTATTTTTAAAATAAAAAATCGTTTTCTGAACTTTTATAAATTTATTAACTACCACTAAATATTCATTATATAAACTTATTAAAATTTTTATTTTCTTAACAGTGCAACTAAATGATGAAAGATGAGATATTTTCTTCGAATATATTTTATATGAAAAATATTATTTTCTCTGAAATAAATGCAATCTAATAAATAAATTACTATATAAAAGGAAATAGTCTATAATTTAAAATGAATAAAAAAATTATGTGAAATAGATTAAATATTATACATAATCCTTTACATTTTTTGGCTAGTAGTTTACCTCAACATTAATTTTTTAAAAATATTATGTTTTCCGTTCTATAATTTATCTTTTTTTTAATATTTTTCTTTTTTTTGAAATAGAGGGTTGGGAGAGTAAAACCTTAGACCTCTCAAGATTATAAGGATGCACTTTCCACCAGACTGAGTTTCAGAGTACTTTTTTTTAATATTTTAAAATTATTATTTATTTTTATATTATAATAACATAAATTTTTTAAGTATCTTATATTATTTTTATATTAAATATTACTGAGTTAAAAAATAATATTCATTATAAATACTTTATTTTTAAATAAAATAATTTAATACAGATAAATAATATCTAAAGTAAAAATTAACGAGTTAAAATAGTCAAACTAATTACAATTATAAAATAAAATAATCACATTTATAAATTAAAAATATACATTCTTAATATTTATCCTGAATAAAAAAAACAGCTTAGTGTTGATCATAAATATTATTCATGACTGAAATTATTTTTTTCATTTAATATTAATTATAAATATAATTAAATTTATGTCAATACTATATGGTAAAAAATTTTTTAAAGCAATATAATATATTAAAAGCTCATTTATATTCACTTTATTTATACAATATTACTTTTAAATTATTAAATAAATAAGTTGTTAATCAATCAAATAGTGTTTGTTTATATAATAAAATAATCTTAATGCATATATAATTTATGATGAAAATTTTCACAATTAAATCGATTTTAATGTTTTTTTTTTGGTAAAGAAATCGATTTTAATGTTTAAAATTTAAATGGATTTACTTTTTTTTTCCTAAGAGAAAAGGAAAAAAAAAAAGAAAAAAGAAAGGAATCTAACCGGACGGGACTGACAGTAGAGGTGAAGAGAGAGAGAGAGAGAGAGGCCGTGAAGTGACGTCTGTTATGTGTTTTCTCCCACCTCTCACTTTCAGCGAGCATCAAAAAGCTCTGTCTCTGAACGGAACGAAACGAAACGAAACGAAACGTAACGAAACGTCCCAAGGACAGCCATTTACATCCTGACGTCACTTCATTGTGAGTTCATTCACTGCTTCTCATTTTGTGGCGTCTCGACTGCGTGCGCCTTCTTCATACAAGTCTGAGCCTTCACTAATTTTATCTTTAATCTCAAGTTTTATCATTTTAATAAACGCAAATTAGAGAAAAATTATTTTCCACAAGGAAACTGAAATGTTCTCTTCTGTGATCTCAGGATCTTCGTGTTTGTTTGTTTGTTTTGGGAATTTTTGTTGATGTTTGCGTGTGAGTAAAATCTGATAATCTCTCAAGTGCAGTTTCTTGTGTTTTGAGGTTTGTGTTCATTCATTTTTTATTTTTTATTTTATTTTTGATGTTTGGAGATTTTGGATGCGATAGCGTACTATATGTTTGGTTGCTGAGAAAATGCAGGAAAAATGAAGCAATTTAGGACCCGAGTAAGACAAAAGCTCGAATGCACTGAGCTTTATGTGGTCCGTTTTAATATTTTTTTAACAATGCCTAAATGCGAGTATATGTTTCTGCTTTTCTTTTTTCCCTCCCTCTTCTTTCCATCAACTTTATGTGCTGATTTTAAGTTTTCCTTTTTCTTTTAGTATTGTTTATCTAGACAAGATGTTATCGTAAGAGAGTTTGACTTATCTTGTGCCTGCATTAACACTTCAGGTTGAGGGGGATCATTGTGGAGTTTAATTATCTTTGCCTGCATTTTAAATTTTACAGTCATGTCTGCAGAACGGCAAATATTTTTGTGTGGTTATTGATAGATCTATATAATGTAATCCATTGTAGTTAGTAATAATACCACTTCAAAAAAAAAAAAGAAATTTTACTGATTTTTATCGACACTAATTGCTTGCAAATTCAAGTTTTCTTTGTATTGCTTATCACATATTTTAACAAAATTTTCAATCTGATGCAGAAAAATTGTTTTGTAATATTTGTTTCAGGTGGTAGCTGTGTAGAGCATTTTTTTTGAGATTTAATATCAAGACTGACCAGAGATTGATTACAGTTTATTGCTGTAACTCCATTAAGTGAAACGTGTGAAGTGGAAAAGCTTTGTATATTGCAAATGATTACACATGAACAAGATTCTGATGTTGTTCAGTGGGGTCTGCAGTTGTTTGAAAGCAACCCTTATTCTAATTACATGTATGGTGACAATGCTACACAAGATGATGTAGATTATTATGCTGAGCAGCTTTTCAAGGAAGACTATTATGATGCAGAATATTGCACAGTAGAGAATGATGAGCTTATTGCACTTGCTCTTCAAGAAGAACTAACACAACTCTCAGTTGCAGAAGCACCCGAGTCTCCACATGGAGAGAATAAACATTTGCAAGTTTCTTCTTTCCAACCAGATTGGAATGATCAATCTATGGAGAACTATGGTTCTGGTATATCCTAAAAAACAACGATGTGAATCTTAATATTTATTTGGTTGCAAGATGGGGAGGTTCTATGATTCACTCCTTTATGCTTATTTTTCTTCGTAATATGCAGGGCACGAAGGTGGTCAGGAAGAGGCAAATGATGTGGGACCTTCTAGTTCATGCTCTAGCCCTCGGGAAAATTCTCATTCTGCAGAAGACTGGTCATATTCACTGGAGCTAGCAGAGGAGTATGCTTTTGATGGTGAAGTGGGAAAATGGTTGAATGAAATGGTCCCTATTCCTGTAAGTGCACTGAAGTGTCAAAGTCGAGGCACTTTTGGTTTTTATCTCATAATGATTCTCTTATATTTGTAATATGTTTGTACCCCTTTGGTGTCTTTCAAAGCTGTCACTTTGAGAAAAAGTAAAGTCACATTCTCATTCTTGGCATCTCATGCCATATGAAGTTCTTTCAAACTCTTGATTTATAGATTTATTTCAGGGTGCCTTATGCATGTTTGTTTTGTATGTTTGGGGATGATACTTCTCTGTGGTGGTCTCTAAAACTGTTGACTACCAGTATGTTGGGAGTTAATATTTTATCCATGGTGCTTCTTTAAGAGGTCTGATCCCTTCTGTCCATTCTATTGTTCTGTATCTGAAACTTCTATAGAGTTGGCTTGACTACCAATTATTGCCTCAATCATTGTAAAATACTGAAAATGAAATGCACACTTAACAATTGCCATACCCTAAAAATGGGTTATAATTTATATCCCAACTTTTTATGCTGGTTTTTTGCAGCATGTTCCTAGAATCAATGGAGAAATACCCTCAGTTGATGAAGCAACTTTAGATCATCAAAGGCTATTGGACAGGTAGCCTGTCTTTATTTTTTAATCCATAACATTGGATATGCTTATTCTCTTTGTCAGACTTTCTTTTTCCATTTTTACGAACCTGTGTTGCAATTTCCATGATGCATCAGCAAATTATTTCTGTGACTACTGTATTGTTTGAATCATAAGATTATGATTTTTCAGTTCATTGGACGTTGGTGATATATACAATAGGGATATCTTTCCCTTTACTAATGGGACTTACATGATTATAGAAATACCTTTTTTCCTCAGATTGCAGGTGTATGATTTAGTTGAGCGTAAAGTTCAAGGAGATGGTAACTGTCAGGTGAGCTTTTTTAACCTTGGAGCATGCATATGGATTTCACATTATGGTAATGTCTGGTAACGTCATTACAGAATACTTGGTCTATAAGAGGAGAAATTAGGTTGTGCTTACATTATGGTTCTGTATCAAATCTCTTGTCTCTACCTAACACTTTCATGTCTATTCTTCCTGGAAACTAGCAATTTGATTTTATTTCATCCTATCCACATTAGAAGTACCACTACTTTCTAATTAATCAGATTGCTAGTTATATATTAATTTATCAGAATAATTGTTATGGGACACTGTTACTATCTAAAATTATGTTAATAAAAAAAGTATGCTTTTCACGAGCTTTCTCACTGATTCTTTAATTATGTCTCCAGTTCCGCGCTTTGTCAGATCAATTTTATCTAACCCCTGAGCACCATGAATTTGTGAGACAAGAAGTTGTAAACCAGGTTAGCCATTCTTTTTACTTAAAATTCAGTTTCTGGGTTCAGTAGAATTTGCTGATGTAGTTGATATGGACATATTATCTTGTGATGAATTATCAGCTCAAATCTTATCCTGAGACCTATGAGGGATATGTTCCCATGGCTTATGGTGACTATTTGGAAAAGATGTCCAGGTATCTCTTTTGGAGGTTTTTATTGACATGATCATTTTCTTTGAATAAAAGTTGACCTTGCTTTTGCCGCAATGTGGATGGAATAGGAGTGGTGAATGGGGTGATCATGTCACTTTGCAGGCTGCGGCAGATTCGGTATGCTTTGTAGACCTATGTGTTAGATTTGCCCCCCCCCCCCCGGCATGTTTTTCAAATTGTTAAATGCTTTCCGTGAGTAGTTCTTATGGGTTCTGTTACTTGTCTGAACTCCAGTAGCTGAAATTTACTTTGTACTGATCTAACAGGCAAAAGTTTGAGAGGTAGATAATAGGTATCAGGACCTCAGAGAACGTATGCCATCTTGAATTCTTGATGCATGAGCTGATTTGGCACATTTCCATATTGCCATACTTGTTAATCGGAAGTGAAGAATTACACGCATAAAAGAAAGTAGTTGAGAGTTATTGGCATCGACGTTTCTGATCATTTCTGCTTGAAATATAGGTGTCATCACTTGCCATAATGTGATGCATCTGCTTCTATTGTAAGGGGATGACAATTTAAGGGAAGTCAAAGCACCAATGGGAGAAAGTGGGTATGGTATTTTGGTGGGGAGCAGCTTACTTCCACTTGGTGTATCACTGTTGCTGATAAAGAAATACCATGAAATGGAATATTTAAGTAATGGTATATAAAGAAAGGGGAAAATTTTATGTTCTCTTAACATATTATTTGAACGTCAGGAAACAACTTCTCATTTACTTAGTTAATTATACTATCTTGTATGTGTCATGGATGGTGAGTTACAATATCTTGCATATCATGGATGGCTGCAAATCTAGTCATAAACATGCTGCTGGGTTACAATATCCAATGTGAAGAATGCCGTGAGGCTTAAATGCTTCATTGTGGATGCTTCTCCTGCCTAACTTTTGTTAATAATTTGTTGCAGTATGGTGTCAAAATAATTGTCATAACGTCTTTCAAGGACACTTGCTGCATTGAGATCCTTCCAAATGTTCAACAATCAAAAAGAGGTATACTAATTGATCTTATTACTTTTAATTGAAAATATGGTTGGTTGGAAGAGAATTTCAGTAGTAAATATTTGTATTTTTTTGTTAAGTAATATATTGTGAAGCAATTAAAATTTCAACTTTCAATCAAGATTTTATTTCCTATCCATCAAAGTGGTGATATTTTTGGACTCCTTGTGTAGATGCAGACATAAGATTGTTGATCCTTCATGCGTGTAATTCTTCACATTCATAAATCTGAGTCCATAATATTTTATTAGCATACTAATTTGCAAAGAAGTAACGTTCTTACAATGCAGACATAAGATTGTTGATCATGCGTGTAAATTCTTCACATTCCTAAAATCTGAGTCCATAGTATTTTATTAGCATATTAATTTGCAAAAAAGTTGGTTCTTACATTCATGATTTGCTTTCTGTAACTCATGGACTCTTTAGGATAAGATCTCAATATGAAATGGAATGCTAAGGAGAAATTACCTTCTTTGTTTAGTTTTAACTGCATGTCCATACTAATTATGCCCTTATCTACCTCCAAAAGAACTGAATTACTTCCTGGACTTTTTTTAGTAAGTCTGCAAACAGACCAACTTGGTTCATACGGATTTGATTTCTGATAAAGATTTGTTTTACCTAGCTGAAAAAAGTACATTGGATGTTATTCTAGTTTGGGACTTCTTTTCCCACTTTTTATTGATCATTAAGCTTGCGCAAGCTTGATTTGTGAAAACATTTGTTTCTCGTCTTTGTATACCTACTTTCATGTGTTTTATTCATCTCCTGTTGATAACAGACAAGGAGATGAACCATTATCGAAGTCAAGTATGAAAGGAATAAGATTGTCACTCTCTCCTCCCATCCTTCCCCCCCTTTCCCCCTCTCCAAATAATAATCAAAGAAAGGAAAAATCCCAAACTACTTGCAGGAAGCTATTTCAGAGATATACTACCATATTAAGATAATCAGAATTGGAATTAGAACATAGACGTCAACTCAGAATAAGATAGCCTTGGTGTTTTACTTTTATGAGAGATATTCTGTTTCCTTTTTCTTCCCTTGTATTTCTATGTTTACTCCTGCTCTGCTACCTAAAACTATTGCTTTCTCAAGAGCCATGTGCTAATGAACAAAAATCCATCTCTCTTGCCAACTTCCTTGATGATTATTTAGGAGACTCGGATGAATTTTTAATGAGATACATCTTCTGTGCAGTAATTCTTTTAAGCTTCTGGGCGGAGGTGCACTACAACTCAATATTTGCACAAGGAGGTAAGAATTTCTTCTAAAATGGGTACCAGATACAATAGTTAAACTTCTTGGTTTGAGACTATGTGCTGCTTTAGAATTAAGGAAGGTGCTGAAACTTTCACAAAAGCAAAATTTGCAGGTAAAATAGTATTGCTGAGGATTTCCAGAATAGGAAAGGAAAATTATTTAGGAAAGGAAATAGCAACCAAGAAAATGAAATAGATATATATATGTATATATATATAAAAGGAAAGAGTGGGAACTGGGAGGGAGGCATTGTTGGCAATCTCTAGCAAACTAGTATCTGAACTCAAACTCAAAGCACCCAACCAAAGCGCTCAATTATTGTCTAGCCATAATGATAGCTTAGAAGCAATATCAGTCAAATGCCTGGTAGTTGTTGCGTGGAAAGAAGCCTTCTCTATAATAAGGTTCAATTGTTGCTCGAGGGGTGTACGCCAGTCATTGATTTTTCATCTGAGCATTATGTAATTATGTTAGCTGGATATAGTTAGTTGCTTCAAATTTTTTACTATTAAATGTGATTCTCTCAAGAGCCTACACAAGTTTTTGAGTTATTGGCTCGGAGTCATTAGTAAACATTAATAATAAGCTATCATTGTACTCTCAGATTGGCCTACGTATGAGACTAAGAAGAAGAAAAAGTGGCGGATGTTCCGAAACAAGCATTTGGAATCAGTAGATAATACCGATGACTGTTATTATAGAGTTTAATCCAAATTCCGCAATTTCAGTTTGTAGAACCAGCACCAGCACCAGCACCAGCACCAGCTTTCTCATGCCAATTTTCTTTCAGATTTAACAGCAATTTTAAGAACAACACATGAAGGGGAGCTACCTTGATCCTCTAACAATGCTTTGCCCCATCAAATCTATTTTGTCAAATGTGCAAGGTTTCTTGCAACCTCTGACTCATGCCTATCCACTATTATCTAGTGTTGTTTCTTTCTGAATGTTCTTAAATTGTGCATGCTAGTTTTTGCAGTTGCATGCTTGGCTAGAAGCATTTATACCTACTGGAGAAATTATTCATTACCAATCGCAAATTTCTTCAGAATTTTGGAATATGCAGGTTGTTGTTTGATCTGGATCATCCCATCTCTTTAACAAGCTTCTCAGCATTCAACATTGTATCTTAATTATTTTATTACGAGTGGTAATACTCATCTTTTCAGTCATTATCATGTATTTTTTACTTTTTTATTTTCTCTCTGCATCTTGCAAGCTTATTGGATAAAAGACCACAGCTTTGCGGGTTTTTCACGGTTGTAGCGGAAAGTTTTAATTTTGAACTATATAAGAGAGTTAACTTAAATCAAACAAATTTCTGAGAGAGAAATTAAAAAAAAAAAATTAATATGCAAGCAACCACCAAACAATACTTTTACTCGTACACATATTTAAACATTAAAGGATGTAAATAGAAGATCAAATTAAACCTAATTGTAAATTCAATTAAAATACAATAAAAACTATAAAAAAATTAACACAATAAAAAATATCCATCAAATTCATTACAACAAAATGGATTTTAAAACAACTAATTAAAATTCAAGTAGATGAAGAGCTTGAGCCATGCAGAAGGATCGAGGCAGGAGAGGAGTTCCTGTCAGATCTAGATCTACATCTCCATTACTATTTTGATTCTCCATAACATACAGATGGACAGAGGACGAAGGAGAAAGAGAAGCGGTTGTAAGGAGTTGCAGTCTGAGATGCATTGAGCATATGTAGAAGGAGAAAGGAGAGGAGAGAGTTGCGGCTCGACCCGCGAGAAAAAGATGGTTTTGGAATCTTAGGGTAGTAAATGCTTGAGCTGGGAGGGAGAGGAGTAGATTGTCAAAGACGAAAAAGAGGATGGTGGATGGCGTAAATATCCGAGGAGTGTTAGGTTTAGGGAAAATAAAAGCAACATTATATATATATATATATATATATATATATATATATATATATATATTATATACTTCAACAAAAATGATATATTTAGGCATTCATATATATAACATTGATCTAGGTGCATATGAGTGAATTTAAGAGATTTCAGGTTCTATTTTTTTTATTTTTAATTTTTATTTAAAAAAACATAATGTATTTAGTGATTTTGATTCGATTTGATTTTTTTTTTTATATTTTTGAATGAAAAAATTAAACTAAAAATCAAAATTCTCAAAAATACTAATAAAAATTTAAAAATTCTCTAAAATATTTCAAAAACAAAATAATATATTTAGTGATTTTGATTCGGTTTGATTTTTTTTTAATTTTTAAGTGAAAAAATTAAACTAAAAATCAAAATTTTCAAATATACTAACAAAAATTTAAAAATTCTCTAAGATATTTCTATTCAATTTAATACATCCAGTATTTCGATTCGATTTAATTAGAATTCAATTATAAAATAATTATATCGCATGTCATATAGCTGATTTTATAGTTGATTAAAATTAAATTAAAAAATTACTATAATTACAATTAAATTGAAAGTAGAGCCTTTATAATTTAAAATTTAAATTTTTTGCTATGATTGTAAAAAATCATAAAGTTGTGGGACGGAAATGGTAGGCTACCGTAAAAATTAAATTATCCGATTTGAATTTGATTTATATTAAAAATACTTCAAACTGTCTCAAATTTAATTAAAAATTAATATAAACTATTCGAATTTATTTTTAACTCAATTATTATTATCCGAATAAAATTCAAACAGTTTAATCTATATATTTTAATTAATAATTTATATAAAAAATATTTTTTATTAATAATTTTTATTTAAAAATTTTAATATTTTTAAAAAATATTTAATTTTTAATTTTTTAAATAAAAATATTTAAAAATATTATCATAAAATAAATATATTTATATTAAATTAATTATTTATATAAATAATTTTAAATATTTTATAAATAAAATCTAAATACGATATGAATTCATTATAAATATTATTTTTTAAATTTAAATTTATCTCAAATTCAATTATAATTATTCAAATTCATTTTATTAGAATCGGATGATTGAGTATTCAAAATTTTCCCACCCATTACTATTTCTATTTTAAAACCACTTATATATATATAAAATATAATTTTATCATTAACTATAATATAATTCAGAATTAATTATAATAAATTTTATATATATTATAAATATTCGAAATTTACATTGGGTAAGATTTTTTAAAAAAAACAGTAAAAAAAAGGAACAGTAAGAAATTGGCAAATGCGACCAAAATGACAGCAGGTGTAGCTAAACGTTAACACCGCAGAAACTGAAAACTTTATAACCAAAAATTGCAGAATCTCTGACATAATAACTGTTGATAAGAATGAAGTTGTTCATCCTCTACACCCCTTATGTATATAATCTCAAAGTCATTTGAAAACAAAGAAATTACAAAAAATTCAATTATTACTTTTTAAAATTCTTATATTTAAAATAAAAGAATTTGATTTTTTAATTTAAAATGATTTTTATTTTAAAATAAATAAAAATTACATGTAATTATCTGAAAATTCACTTTTTTTTCTCCCCCACACAACTTGCAAATAGTGGAGATAGAAATGATTTAGTACTAATGACAGATAACTCATTAACTTTTCTATTTATAATTTCTAGCACTCCGAAACTTAGTCTGATGAAAAGTGCATCCTAGTAGATTTGAGAGCTCTAAGATTCTACTTTTCAATCCCCAATCTATTTCAAAATAAATAAATAAAATAAATAAATTAATTCCTAATTAAAGAAGAACGTGTCCCTTTTAATTTTCAATTATGAAATAATTTAATCCTTAAGGAAAAGAATGCCAAACACACCATATGTAAAATTTATTATAATTAATTTTAAAAATCAGAAAGAAGGAGAGAGAGAAAAAAAAAAACCTAAGTATTGAAAATATATGCTCATTATTATTATTCTCTTTAATCTTTTAAGAACTGGAAGAGGACATGCAGCTGCTTTATTATTATTATTTTTTCTTACACTCATGATCATTCACTGTCTCAGATTGGAACACATTGTTCACAGGAAATACATTTCAAATGATGGCTGGAAAAGCTTGTTCCTGCTTGCTCTGATCATTGTTATCCACCACAATCCCTTGTGTTTCAGGTACAGCCACTCTTGCCTCACATGGGAATATAACACCACCACCTGAAAAACCCAAACAACCCATTGGAAGCCGGCCGGAGGATAAAGGATTAATAAAGCTTGAGTTGGAAGAAGAAGCAGGAGGAGGAGAAGGGTTGGCAGGAGCAATGCCATTGCCAGTGGCTGCAATGATAGAAGGCTCAGCCATGCGCAGAAGCCACTCAATGGTTTCACCATCAGTTCTGTTACCCAGTTCCCAAGTGAGCTGAAAGATCCTAGCTGCACAGATCGTCGGCAGCCGGATACGGCGGTCCCGACCATTCACCTTTGAGTGACGGTCTTTCTTGGGTTTGGGTTTTGGTTTGGCTTTTTCTGAGGTGGTTGAAGTGTTTGGTGAAGAGCTGGGAAGTGTCATGACATCTATCCTACCATATTTAAAAAAAAAAAAAAACTTTTTAAGATATAGATTTAGACAAAAACCTGTGGGGCAGCTTTTATAGTAGAGGATTTGTAAGAATAGGGTTCTTAGGGTTCATTAAGAAAATGGGAAATTTGAATAGAGAGAGAAATTATGAGAGCTGGCAAATTTTGTTTGTCCAATCTGTGAATGTAATCTTCTGTTAGATTTTGTACATTTGTTCAATGAATTCTTGAGACTTAAGGCTTTCTTTGTAACGCCAAAACCGATGGTTTTATAAAAAAGACTACTGTAAACAAAATTTAGAATAGCATGTTTAATTTTATTTTTTTAATAAATTATTAATAATATGATTAATTTATGTTTAATTATTATAATTTTTATAAATTTAAATGTTAAATAGTTTATAATTTTAATTTAGACATTTAATGAGTAAATTTCAATTAATACATAATGCAACTATATATTCAAACTTTTTTATAATGATAAGTTAAAAATTTGGACTATTCGGCCGTGAATAAGTAAATCTTGAATTTAAATCTAGTAAATAAATAATCGCATCTTTAACCGTTAAACTAACTCAAGTTAAGGATAAATGTTTTTCAGTTTAAACTATATCGTTTATGCAATTTAATAGTTTAAATAATTTAAATTTACATCGGATAAATCTATTAAAGCAACAAAAATAATCGTTTTCACATTTTAAAATATTTTATATTCAAAATTTAAATTTAAGACTACTAATTATTAAAAAAAAAAAGAGTCATATCATTTAATCTGATCGATATTAATCCAATGGCTAATACTACAAAAAGTTAAAGCTGGCTTGGATTTATTAGGAAGGTGTTTGATGTTTTAATTTCTTACTGAAAACGGATTGCTAGAAATGGTAATGTGTAAGTTGTGTTGTTGAGGCGCACATTAATAATTTAAGACCTTACTTTGCTAACCATAACAAGGCTCAATTTAAAATTGTGATTGGGAGTAAAAAAAAAAAGTCAGATATGTTTTTAATAAATACTTTTTTTAAGAAAAATAGTAAAAAGAAATCCCAAAAATTTTTACTATTTTTATAATGATACTCTACCATTTTTTTCTCAAAGAATATAATTAATTCAACAGTCATAGTTTAAGGTGTAATTATTGAGAAAAAAAATTTAAAGTATAATTAATTCAACCATTATAATTTGGAGAGCAATTATTGAGAAAAAAAAATAGAATGAAATTACAAAAATAATAAAATTTGAGATTTTTTTTGTGCTATTTTTCTATTTTTATAGGATAATTCTTATAGCAATTTATTTATAAAATATTAATTTGCATCCACAATTCCATTCCTAGTATATTCATTTTACATATAATTTATAATTAAGTCTAACTAATAATTCTATTTATGTTTTAGATTTTAAATAAGTTTGTGGGTGTTTTGTAATTTTTAAGAATAATTAATTTTTATTTTAAATATTTGTATCCCCTCAGTGAAAGAAGAGAGAGAAATTGATTATAAAATGTTTTAATAGTTATTAAATATTTTAGTAAATAATTAATAGTTGTTTTTAGTAATAATTAATTAAATATTATAAAAAATATTTTTTTATAATTTATTCTCTTAATATTTAAATATTAGTATTTTATCCCAACCAAACCATCAAAATCAATTAAAATATATGTAATTAAATGTGAATCTAAATATAAATATAAATTTAATAATTGTCAAACTCATTCTCCTTTGAATGTAAAATCCAGATAACATTACTTTATTAAATAATTTTTTATAATTAATAAATTTAATTTTTTAAAATATATCTATAATAAGGTTATATTATTGAGTTAATAAATAAATATTTAAAATGAATAGAATAAAAAATAAATTATAAAGGGAGAGAGTCTTTTATATTTGTCAGCAAAGTGCAAAGATCACTAAAAGCACTTTCTTCGGTGACAAGTTTTATTTATTTTGCAAAAAATAAAAGAATTGTTTGTATTTTTTTAAAAAAATTATTTTCTTATAACCGCTCCCGAACCTGAGACGATCTAAGCGAAAAGAATCGGATCAGAGTTTAACGAGAATTCACGTGGCTATAGCCTCGTATCGGTTCAGGACTTGTCTTCGCAAGTCGAATAGGACTTGACTCGGTCCTAGGTATTTTGGTCCTAAATAACGGCTATCCTCCATAATAAAATAAACTCTGTGAAGTCCAAGATCGCATCCAAATGATACTAGATGAAATTAAATTGCCGTCTGACGAAAAGAAAGTATACGGTATGTCCTTACATGTTGCTAACGTGAATATACTAGAGGGGATACGAGCACAGAACGGTGGTTACACGTCTAAAAAGACAAAAAGGAAAGGGAATAGATGGAAACAGAATGGAAATAGAAACTAAATTTATCAAAATATACCTGAGCCTAAACCCATTCTCGGATCTCAAATATCAATTGGCGTTGTCTGTGAGAACGAAGGAGATCTTATCGTCACCGAAGTTCTCATTCTTATTTACCCACTAAGATCTACATGGCAAACCTCGACGAAAACCATACAGGAATCACTCAGAATGACATCACTCACGGCCATGATGGGAGAAACGCTAAAGGTGGGAGACCTAGTGCCCTCCTCCGAACTGCACTCTTATGACTCACTAACAACGATAAGTTCTTTAGGAACTTCCTTTGGAGCAGATGGAGCCTTAGAGGAGGTTGGCGCCTTGGGAGGAACCGATGTCCTAAAAGCAGCAGAACGGGAACCCCCCGACACTGGCACCAAAGCCAAGGAAGGTGCGACAGCATGAGTAGAAGGGCGAGCTGATGATGCTGGAGTTGCAGCTGGAAAACCTCTTTCGCCACATCAGCGACTGACTTGTTGGCCTTAAAAATAGCTAAGGTGTCCTTCATGCTCTTCCTAGATAGGGTGAAGTTCTTGGAAAGCTTGATGTTTCCCATTGGTACATCGAAAGCTGAAAAATAAAAATCAATTCAACGAGAGCTCAAAATAGTAAAAAAAAAATACAAGAGAAAAAAATTGAAGGTACCATATTGCTAACAGTCCCATAAGTTAGAAATAAATATACACTTCTCAATATTATATTTTTTTGTACAAAAGCCAATCGAAAAAGGCACATTTGATCCATGAGATTTAACTAAGAAAAATTATTACAGCCCTGAGGCACCTCCCCCAAGAGAAGTGAATATTCCAGCTAATTCCTAAACTCTTTTTCAACTCAACGACAACAAAGTTCTCTACCCAACCCTTAATTGAGTTTCTGATACCCCGCAAATATTGATAACCCACGAAAGAATGTGGAAAACAAATCAATAGAAGGGACAAAACCCCAACACATGCAGACGAACTCAAAATAACACATGAACAAGATGAAAGAGTCACCCTAAAACGCCGAAAGACTTCGATGAAAAAAGGGGTAAAAAGAAATGTTAGCTCGAACTCGTGTTGTTTGATAAAGAAGACCAAATTATGCCCCTGTGATAGAAGAAGTTAGACCATCGACTTCTCGAATTCTATAAGAAGCCATGGGAAGAGCAAAACATACCTCAAATCAGAGAATCGAGATAACAGAAAAGAGAGAAGAGAGAAGAGTGAAATAGCAAAAATAGCGCAAGAAAAAAAGCAACAAGCAAAAGTGAAAATTTGAAATTGGGAAAAGTAAAGAAATGACATTTTGACAGTCCCTCCTAGAATCGTGCGATAATAATTGAAATTTCAAAATTTTTCTCATTATAAATCATGAAATAATTAATGAGCGAATAAAGAGACACTCATGACCACCGGGCACCAAATGCATGAGTCTGAGACAGCCCAAGAGAAAAGAACCGAGTTAGGGTTCAACGAAGGCCCAACACGTGACTATAAGCCTTATACCAATTCAAGGCAGCCTCATATCGGTTCAGGGCTTGTCCTCACAGGCTAGACAAGACTAGACTCGACCTGAGGCGTTTTGGCCCTAAATACCTATTATCCTCCATGGAAAAATAAATCCCCTAAAATCCCTAAATACCTATTATCCTCCATGGAAAAATAAATCCCCTAAAATCTAAGATCGTGTTTAAGTGATGTTGGATAAAATTAAATGACGTACGAAAAAAAATGACACAGTACATCCATACATACTGCTAGCGTGAATATGACAAAAGAGTGCTAGCGTGAATATGACAAAAGAGTACAGACACAGATCAATAATTACACACGCTAAAAAAACAAAAAGGAAAGGGAATAAAAGAAAACATAAAAAAATAAAAACCAAATTTATCAAAATATATCTGAACTTAAATACATCATTTTCTATGACTTGATTGCAATATTGAGAATTCAATGAAAAAAACCAAGTTTCAGCTTGGATTTTAAATTTTAAAATCTTAGAATTCATAAACTAGTTTTCAGATCAAATTTTATAGTTCTTAGTTCTTACCACCTATATAAAAAATTTCTGTTATCCGGATTGAATGAACAAATGTATACCATATTATGCAAACTGCTGAAAATCAGAAAAAATAAATTATAAACAAAAATAGTGTACAAAACTCAAAGAATTGCTAATGCTTGTTCTTGACCCTGCACACAGAATCCATAGAAGTATGTTTGATCTGTATTTTAGTTGAACAATTGAAGAACAAGAAGGTTCCTCATTGTGTTAGCCATTAATGGAACTTTTTGAAGAATCAACACTGCCTTTTGCGTTCTGGAGTTTGTCAACCCCATAAACATCTCACAAAATCTTTCACCCTTCCGTTTCTTAAGGTTTTTGGTAAGTCTTGGAGATGATATTTCAGCCTCATACAATCTCCCATAAATCTTGTCTGAGCAAATAGCATACTACTTACCGATGTTGACTTTAACATTGAGACTTTCAGAAGACTTGATCTAAAATCAATACTACCAGTTCTCATATGAGAACTTACTTTCCTTGGCCTCACCTTATTTTATAAGGAAAGATCAGCAAGAAAGTTAAAGCTCAAGGGAATGGATGTGCTCATACAAATTCTTTTCCAGGAAATGCAATGTGGATTCCTCTGCAAACGCTACCGTATCTGCTTAGCCTCACAACAGCAATGGTGGTAAGGATTTTCTTTCACAGAACATAACCTGTAATTAACAATCTCCACTCCAACAACAAGCCATCCCAGGAGTAAGAGGCAGATGCAAACATACATAAAAGCAATAAAGATATTTATGGAAATGTCTGCAGAGAGAAAGCTGGTTTGTTTTTGCTACTGTTGTTTCTTGATGAGACATACTTAATTCATGCTTTGTTTTCTGTACAGTTCTAGTTATTTTAATGGGTAAATTTTGGCAAATTCTGAACTACATGCAGATATTATATTCACAGCATATTTGCTTATTTCTCATACTCTGACACTACAATAATGACTTTTTATTCAGCTATTATTGGAAATTAAGACCAAAGTTCTTACAGAGAATATGTATGTGTAAGCTAGTTCAGCTTGATCTATGATTCATCTTGAAAAATGCAGTGTTCCTCTGCAGTTAAAGAACCAGAACCTGTAGATTTTCACTTCTTGTAATTATCTTCCTTGTACACATGCTTGGACACTAGATGCTACTAGATCTCACCAATCTGCAGTGCTGTTTCAACAGAACAGCGAAAAAACTATTACCCAGGTTTGATGAAATACACAAGTCTGCAAAACTGAGATCTTCACATTGATTTTCATCACAATAATATGTATAATTGGCTGGAGAATCAAAACCATTAAGAAAAAAAGAGTTACCACCAGGGCCATAGATCAACAGATCAAAAAGCGTAAATTTTCTTCCCAATGAACTGCTCAACTATTAATCAAGTTATCCAACAAAGAGAAGGCCGAGAAAGGCATCTATATTCTTAAACTAGACTGTAAGTTAGCCTATAAGAAAACCCATAACAGAGAGACAGCTATTTAAACAGACAAAAAAATCAAACAGATGGTTGTAGAAGCTACCCATAATCATTAATCCTCCCTCTCCAACTGCATTAACAAGGAAGTGAAAGACATGTTGGGCAAACTCCCATTTGCACCAGGAAACAAATCAAATTCACCCCTCAAATCTTCTTTCTTCCTCTCTGGCTCCACCACTGCCATTGGCATTCTTACTATTTCTGATTCTCTTCTTATGGGTGTTGATAAAAGTACAGCATCCAAAGAATTTGAGGCAGGAAAAGAACTACCAGATACAGAGGCGCAAGAATTTAAAGAAACATGCAAAGGCGTATTAGTCTTCTTTGATTTTGATATCTTCTGTTTTGAACAAGGCGAAGAACTAGAAGAATTAGAAGCAGCATTACTGGTTGCTGAAGGCATAACATGCAGAGAAGAATTAGCAGTAACTGCTATAGTATCAGAAC
>NC_035164.2:0-15000 GCF_001659605.2 Manihot esculenta | reverse complement strand
GGGTTTAGGGTTTAGGGTTTAGGGTTTAGGGTTTAGGGTTTAGGGTTTAGGGTTTAGGGTTTAGGGTTTAGGGTTTAGGGTTTAGGGTTTAGGGTTTAGGGTTTAGGGTTTAGGGTTTAGGGTTTAGGGTTTAGGGTTTAGGGTTTAGGGTTTAGGGTTTAGGGTTTAGGGTTTAGGGTTTAGGGTTTAGGGTTTAGGGTTTAGGGTTTAGGGTTTAGGGTTTAGGGTTTAGGGTTTAGGGTTTAGGGTTTAGGGTTTAGGGTTTAGGGTTTAGGGTTTAGGGTTTAGGGTTTAGGGTTTAGGGTTTAGGGTTTAGGGTTTAGGGTTTAGGGTTTAGGGTTTAGGGTTTAGGGTTTAGGGTTTAGGGTTTAGGGTTTAGGGTTTAGGGTTTAGGGTTTAGGGTTTAGGGTTTAGGGTTTAGGGTTTAGGGTTTAGGGTTTAGGGTTTAGGGTTTAGGGTTTAGGGTTTAGGGTTTAGGGTTTAGGGTTTAGGGTTTAGGGTTTAGGGTTTAGGGTTTAGGGTTTAGGGTTTAGGGTTTAGGGTTTAGGGTTTAGGGTTTAGGGTTTAGGGTTTAGGGTTTAGGGTTTAGGGTTTAGGGTTTAGGGTTTAGGGTTTAGGGTTTAGGGTTTAGGGTTTAGGGTTTAGGGTTTAGGGTTTAGGGTTTAGGGTTTAGGGTTTAGGGTTTAGGGTTTAGGGTTTAGGGTTTAGGGTTTAGGGTTTAGGGTTTAGGGTTTAGGGTTTAGGGTTTAGGGTTTAGGGTTTAGGGTTTAGGGTTTAGGGTTTAGGGTTTAGGGTTTAGGGTTTAGGGTTTAGGGTTTAGGGTTTAGGGTTTAGGGTTTAGGGTTTAGGGTTTAGGGTTTAGGGTTTAGGGTTTAGGGTTTAGGGTTTAGGGTTTAGGGTTTAGGGTTTAGGGTTTAGGGTTTAGGGTTTAGGGTTTAGGGTTTAGGGTTTAGGGTTTAGGGTTTAGGGTTTAGGGTTTAGGGTTTAGGGTTTAGGGTTTAGGGTTTAGGGTTTAGGGTTTAGGGTTTAGGGTTTAGGGTTTAGGGTTTAGGGTTTAGGGTTTAGGGTTTAGGGTTTAGGGTTTAGGGTTTAGGGTTTAGGGTTTAGGGTTTAGGGTTTAGGGTTTAGGGTTTAGGGTTTAGGGTTTAGGGTTTAGGGTTTAGGGTTTAGGGTTTAGGGTTTAGGGTTTAGGGTTTAGGGTTTAGGGTTTAGGGTTTAGGGTTTAGGGTTTAGGGTTTAGGGTTTAGGGTTTAGGGTTTAGGGTTTAGGGTTTAGGGTTTAGGGTTTAGGGTTTAGGGTTTAGGGTTTAGGGTTTAGGGTTTAGGGTTTAGGGTTTAGGGTTTAGGGTTTAGGGTTTAGGGTTTAGGGTTTAGGGTTTAGGGTTTAGGGTTTAGGGTTTAGGGTTTAGGGTTTAGGGTTTAGGGTTTAGGGTTTAGGGTTTAGGGTTTAGGGTTTAGGGTTTAGGGTTTAGGGTTTAGGGTTTAGGGTTTAGGGTTTAGGGTTTAGGGTTTAGGGTTTAGGGTTTAGGGTTTAGGGTTTAGGGTTTAGGGTTTAGGGTTTAGGGTTTAGGGTTTAGGGTTTAGGGTTTAGGGTTTAGGGTTTAGGGTTTAGGGTTTAGGGTTTAGGGTTTAGGGTTTAGGGTTTAGGGTTTAGGGTTTAGGGTTTAGGGTTTAGGGTTTAGGGTTTAGGGTTTAGGGTTTAGGGTTTAGGGTTTAGGGTTTAGGGTTTAGGGTTTAGGGTTTAGGGTTTAGGGTTTAGGGTTTAGGGTTTAGGGTTTAGGGTTTAGGGTTTAGGGTTTAGGGTTTAGGGTTTAGGGTTTAGGGTTTAGGGTTTAGGGTTTAGGGTTTAGGGTTTAGGGTTTAGGGTTTAGGGTTTAGGGTTTAGGGTTTAGGGTTTAGGGTTTAGGGTTTAGGGTTTAGGGTTTAGGGTTTAGGGTTTAGGGTTTAGGGTTTAGGGTTTAGGGTTTAGGGTTTAGGGTTTAGGGTTTAGGGTTTAGGGTTTAGGGTTTAGGGTTTAGGGTTTAGGGTTTAGGGTTTAGGGTTTAGGGTTTAGGGTTTAGGGTTTAGGGTTTAGGGTTTAGGGTTTAGGGTTTAGGGTTTAGGGTTTAGGGTTTAGGGTTTAGGGTTTAGGGTTTAGGGTTTAGGGTTTAGGGTTTAGGGTTTAGGGTTTAGGGTTTAGGGTTTAGGGTTTAGGGTTTAGGGTTTAGGGTTTAGGGTTTAGGGTTTAGGGTTTAGGGTTTAGGGTTTAGGGTTTAGGGTTTAGGGTTTAGGGTTTAGGGTTTAGGGTTTAGGGTTTAGGGTTTAGGGTTTAGGGTTTAGGGTTTAGGGTTTAGGGTTTAGGGTTTAGGGTTTAGGGTTTAGGGTTTAGGGTTTAGGGTTTAGGGTTTAGGGTTTAGGGTTTAGGGTTTAGGGTTTAGGGTTTAGGGTTTAGGGTTTAGGGTTTAGGGTTTAGGGTTTAGGGTTTAGGGTTTAGGGTTTAGGGTTTAGGGTTTAGGGTTTAGGGTTTAGGGTTTAGGGTTTAGGGTTTAGGGTTTAGGGTTTAGGGTTTAGGGTTTAGGGTTTAGGGTTTAGGGTTTAGGGTTTAGGGTTTAGGGTTTAGGGTTTAGGGTTTAGGGTTTAGGGTTTAGGGTTTAGGGTTTAGGGTTTAGGGTTTAGGGTTTAGGGTTTAGGGTTTAGGGTTTAGGGTTTAGGGTTTAGGGTTTAGGGTTTAGGGTTTAGGGTTTAGGGTTTAGGGTTTAGGGTTTAGGGTTTAGGGTTTAGGGTTTAGGGTTTAGGGTTTAGGGTTTAGGGTTTAGGGTTTAGGGTTTAGGGTTTAGGGTTTAGGGTTTAGGGTTTAGGGTTTAGGGTTTAGGGTTTAGGGTTTAGGGTTTAGGGTTTAGGGTTTAGGGTTTAGGGTTTAGGGTTTAGGGTTTAGGGTTTAGGGTTTAGGGTTTAGGGTTTAGGGTTTAGGGTTTAGGGTTTAGGGTTTAGGGTTTAGGGTTTAGGGTTTAGGGTTTAGGGTTTAGGGTTTAGGGTTTAGGGTTTAGGGTTTAGGGTTTAGGGTTTAGGGTTTAGGGTTTAGGGTTTAGGGTTTAGGGTTTAGGGTTTAGGGTTTAGGGTTTAGGGTTTAGGGTTTAGGGTTTAGGGTTTAGGGTTTAGGGTTTAGGGTTTAGGGTTTAGGGTTTAGGGTTTAGGGTTTAGGGTTTAGGGTTTAGGGTTTAGGGTTTAGGGTTTAGGGTTTAGGGTTTAGGGTTTAGGGTTTAGGGTTTAGGGTTTAGGGTTTAGGGTTTAGGGTTTAGGGTTTAGGGTTTAGGGTTTAGGGTTTAGGGTTTAGGGTTTAGGGTTTAGGGTTTAGGGTTTAGGGTTTAGGGTTTAGGGTTTAGGGTTTAGGGTTTAGGGTTTAGGGTTTAGGGTTTAGGGTTTAGGGTTTAGGGTTTAGGGTTTAGGGTTTAGGGTTTAGGGTTTAGGGTTTAGGGTTTAGGGTTTAGGGTTTAGGGTTTAGGGTTTAGGGTTTAGGGTTTAGGGTTTAGGGTTTAGGGTTTAGGGTTTAGGGTTTAGGGTTTAGGGTTTAGGGTTTAGGGTTTAGGGTTTAGGGTTTAGGGTTTAGGGTTTAGGGTTTAGGGTTTAGGGTTTAGGGTTTAGGGTTTAGGGTTTAGGGTTTAGGGTTTAGGGTTTAGGGTTTAGGGTTTAGGGTTTAGGGTTTAGGGTTTAGGGTTTAGGGTTTAGGGTTTAGGGTTTAGGGTTTAGGGTTTAGGGTTTAGGGTTTAGGGTTTAGGGTTTAGGGTTTAGGGTTTAGGGTTTAGGGTTTAGGGTTTAGGGTTTAGGGTTTAGGGTTTAGGGTTTAGGGTTTAGGGTTTAGGGTTTAGGGTTTAGGGTTTAGGGTTTAGGGTTTAGGGTTTAGGGTTTAGGGTTTAGGGTTTAGGGTTTAGGGTTTAGGGTTTAGGGTTTAGGGTTTAGGGTTTAGGGTTTAGGGTTTAGGGTTTAGGGTTTAGGGTTTAGGGTTTAGGGTTTAGGGTTTAGGGTTTAGGGTTTAGGGTTTAGGGTTTAGGGTTTAGGGTTTAGGGTTTAGGGTTTAGGGTTTAGGGTTTAGGGTTTAGGGTTTAGGGTTTAGGGTTTAGGGTTTAGGGTTTAGGGTTTAGGGTTTAGGGTTTAGGGTTTAGGGTTTAGGGTTTAGGGTTTAGGGTTTAGGGTTTAGGGTTTAGGGTTTAGGGTTTAGGGTTTAGGGTTTAGGGTTTAGGGTTTAGGGTTTAGGGTTTAGGGTTTAGGGTTTAGGGTTTAGGGTTTAGGGTTTAGGGTTTAGGGTTTAGGGTTTAGGGTTTAGGGTTTAGGGTTTAGGGTTTAGGGTTTAGGGTTTAGGGTTTAGGGTTTAGGGTTTAGGGTTTAGGGTTTAGGGTTTAGGGTTTAGGGTTTAGGGTTTAGGGTTTAGGGTTTAGGGTTTAGGGTTTAGGGTTTAGGGTTTAGGGTTTAGGGTTTAGGGTTTAGGGTTTAGGGTTTAGGGTTTAGGGTTTAGGGTTTAGGGTTTAGGGTTTAGGGTTTAGGGTTTAGGGTTTAGGGTTTAGGGTTTAGGGTTTAGGGTTTAGGGTTTAGGGTTTAGGGTTTAGGGTTTAGGGTTTAGGGTTTAGGGTTTAGGGTTTAGGGTTTAGGGTTTAGGGTTTAGGGTTTAGGGTTTAGGGTTTAGGGTTTAGGGTTTAGGGTTTAGGGTTTAGGGTTTAGGGTTTAGGGTTTAGGGTTTAGGGTTTAGGGTTTAGGGTTTAGGGTTTAGGGTTTAGGGTTTAGGGTTTAGGGTTTAGGGTTTAGGGTTTAGGGTTTAGGGTTTAGGGTTTAGGGTTTAGGGTTTAGGGTTTAGGGTTTAGGGTTTAGGGTTTAGGGTTTAGGGTTTAGGGTTTAGGGTTTAGGGTTTAGGGTTTAGGGTTTAGGGTTTAGGGTTTAGGGTTTAGGGTTTAGGGTTTAGGGTTTAGGGTTTAGGGTTTAGGGTTTAGGGTTTAGGGTTTAGGGTTTAGGGTTTAGGGTTTAGGGTTTAGGGTTTAGGGTTTAGGGTTTAGGGTTTAGGGTTTAGGGTTTAGGGTTTAGGGTTTAGGGTTTAGGGTTTAGGGTTTAGGGTTTAGGGTTTAGGGTTTAGGGTTTAGGGTTTAGGGTTTAGGGTTTAGGGTTTAGGGTTTAGGGTTTAGGGTTTAGGGTTTAGGGTTTAGGGTTTAGGGTTTAGGGTTTAGGGTTTAGGGTTTAGGGTTTAGGGTTTAGGGTTTAGGGTTTAGGGTTTAGGGTTTAGGGTTTAGGGTTTAGGGTTTAGGGTTTAGGGTTTAGGGTTTAGGGTTTAGGGTTTAGGGTTTAGGGTTTAGGGTTTAGGGTTTAGGGTTTAGGGTTTAGGGTTTAGGGTTTAGGGTTTAGGGTTTAGGGTTTAGGGTTTAGGGTTTAGGGTTTAGGGTTTAGGGTTTAGGGTTTAGGGTTTAGGGTTTAGGGTTTAGGGTTTAGGGTTTAGGGTTTAGGGTTTAGGGTTTAGGGTTTAGGGTTTAGGGTTTAGGGTTTAGGGTTTAGGGTTTAGGGTTTAGGGTTTAGGGTTTAGGGTTTAGGGTTTAGGGTTTAGGGTTTAGGGTTTAGGGTTTAGGGTTTAGGGTTTAGGGTTTAGGGTTTAGGGTTTAGGGTTTAGGGTTTAGGGTTTAGGGTTTAGGGTTTAGGGTTTAGGGTTTAGGGTTTAGGGTTTAGGGTTTAGGGTTTAGGGTTTAGGGTTTAGGGTTTAGGGTTTAGGGTTTAGGGTTTAGGGTTTAGGGTTTAGGGTTTAGGGTTTAGGGTTTAGGGTTTAGGGTTTAGGGTTTAGGGTTTAGGGTTTAGGGTTTAGGGTTTAGGGTTTAGGGTTTAGGGTTTAGGGTTTAGGGTTTAGGGTTTAGGGTTTAGGGTTTAGGGTTTAGGGTTTAGGGTTTAGGGTTTAGGGTTTAGGGTTTAGGGTTTAGGGTTTAGGGTTTAGGGTTTAGGGTTTAGGGTTTAGGGTTTAGGGTTTAGGGTTTAGGGTTTAGGGTTTAGGGTTTAGGGTTTAGGGTTTAGGGTTTAGGGTTTAGGGTTTAGGGTTTAGGGTTTAGGGTTTAGGGTTTAGGGTTTAGGGTTTAGGGTTTAGGGTTTAGGGTTTAGGGTTTAGGGTTTAGGGTTTAGGGTTTAGGGTTTAGGGTTTAGGGGTTTAGGGTTTAGGGTTTAGGGTTTAGGGTTTAGGGTTTAGGGTTTAGGGTTTAGGGTTTAGGGTTTAGGGTTTAGGGTTTAGGGTTTAGGGTTTAGGGTTTAGGGTTTAGGGTTTAGGGTTTAGGGTTTAGGGTTTAGGGTTTAGGGTTTAGGGTTTAGGGTTTAGGGTTTAGGGTTTAGGGTTTAGGGTTTAGGGTTTAGGGTTTAGGGTTTAGGGTTTAGGGTTTAGGGTTTAGGGTTTAGGGTTTAGGGTTTAGGGTTTAGGGTTTAGGGTTTAGGGTTTAGGGTTTAGGGTTTAGGGTTTAGGGTTTAGGGTTTAGGGTTTAGGGTTTAGGGTTTAGGGTTTAGGGTTTAGGGTTTAGGGTTTAGGGTTTAGGGTTTAGGGTTTAGGGTTTAGGGTTTAGGGTTTAGGGTTTAGGGTTTAGGGTTTAGGGTTTAGGGTTTAGGGTTTAGGGTTTAGGGTTTAGGGTTTAGGGTTTAGGGTTTAGGGTTTAGGGTTTAGGGTTTAGGGTTTAGGGTTTAGGGTTTAGGGTTTAGGGTTTAGGGTTTAGGGTTTAGGGTTTAGGGTTTAGGGTTTAGGGTTTAGGGTTTAGGGTTTAGGGTTTAGGGTTTAGGGTTTAGGGTTTAGGGTTTAGGGTTTAGGGTTTAGGGTTTAGGGTTTAGGGTTTAGGGTTTAGGGTTTAGGGTTTAGGGTTTAGGGTTTAGGGTTTAGGGTTTAGGGTTTAGGGTTTAGGGTTTAGGGTTTAGGGTTTAGGGTTTAGGGTTTAGGGTTTAGGGTTTAGGGTTTAGGGTTTAGGGTTTAGGGTTTAGGGTTTAGGGTTTAGGGTTTAGGGTTTAGGGTTTAGGGTTTAGGGTTTAGGGTTTAGGGTTTAGGGTTTAGGGTTTAGGGTTTAGGGTTTAGGGTTTAGGGTTTAGGGTTTAGGGTTTAGGGTTTAGGGTTTAGGGTTTAGGGTTTAGGGTTTAGGGTTTAGGGTTTAGGGTTTAGGGTTTAGGGTTTAGGGTTTAGGGTTTAGGGTTTAGGGTTTAGGGTTTAGGGTTTAGGGTTTAGGGTTTAGGGTTTAGGGTTTAGGGTTTAGGGTTTAGGGTTTAGGGTTTAGGGTTTAGGGTTTAGGGTTTAGGGTTTAGGGTTTAGGGTTTAGGGTTTAGGGTTTAGGGTTTAGGGTTTAGGGTTTAGGGTTTAGGGTTTAGGGTTTAGGGTTTAGGGTTTAGGGTTTAGGGTTTAGGGTTTAGGGTTTAGGGTTTAGGGTTTAGGGTTTAGGGTTTAGGGTTTAGGGTTTAGGGTTTAGGGTTTAGGGTTTAGGGTTTAGGGTTTAGGGTTTAGGGTTTAGGGTTTAGGGTTTAGGGTTTAGGGTTTAGGGTTTAGGGTTTAGGGTTTAGGGTTTAGGGTTTAGGGTTTAGGGTTTAGGGTTTAGGGTTTAGGGTTTAGGGTTTAGGGTTTAGGGTTTAGGGTTTAGGGTTTAGGGTTTAGGGTTTAGGGTTTAGGGTTTAGGGTTTAGGGTTTAGGGTTTAGGGTTTAGGGTTTAGGGTTTAGGGTTTAGGGTTTAGGGTTTAGGGTTTAGGGTTTAGGGTTTAGGGTTTAGGGTTTAGGGTTTAGGGTTTAGGGTTTAGGGTTTAGGGTTTAGGGTTTAGGGTTTAGGGTTTAGGGTTTAGGGTTTAGGGTTTAGGGTTTAGGGTTTAGGGTTTAGGGTTTAGGGTTTAGGGTTTAGGGTTTAGGGTTTAGGGTTTAGGGTTTAGGGTTTAGGGTTTAGGGTTTAGGGTTTAGGGTTTAGGGTTTAGGGTTTAGGGTTTAGGGTTTAGGGTTTAGGGTTTAGGGTTTAGGGTTTAGGGTTTAGGGTTTAGGGTTTAGGGTTTAGGGTTTAGGGTTTAGGGTTTAGGGTTTAGGGTTTAGGGTTTAGGGTTTAGGGTTTAGGGTTTAGGGTTTAGGGTTTAGGGTTTAGGGTTTAGGGTTTAGGGTTTAGGGTTTAGGGTTTAGGGTTTAGGGTTTAGGGTTTAGGGTTTAGGGTTTAGGGTTTAGGGTTTAGGGTTTAGGGTTTAGGGTTTAGGGTTTAGGGTTTAGGGTTTAGGGTTTAGGGTTTAGGGTTTAGGGTTTAGGGTTTAGGGTTTAGGGTTTAGGGTTTAGGGTTTAGGGTTTAGGGTTTAGGGTTTAGGGTTTAGGGTTTAGGGTTTAGGGTTTAGGGTTTAGGGTTTAGGGTTTAGGGTTTAGGGTTTAGGGTTTAGGGTTTAGGGTTTAGGGTTTAGGGTTTAGGGTTTAGGGTTTAGGGTTTAGGGTTTAGGGTTTAGGGTTTAGGGTTTAGGGTTTAGGGTTTAGGGTTTAGGGTTTAGGGTTTAGGGTTTAGGGTTTAGGGTTTAGGGTTTAGGGTTTAGGGTTTAGGGTTTAGGGTTTAGGGTTTAGGGTTTAGGGTTTAGGGTTTAGGGTTTAGGGTTTAGGGTTTAGGGTTTAGGGTTTAGGGTTTAGGGTTTAGGGTTTAGGGTTTAGGGTTTAGGGTTTAGGGTTTAGGGTTTAGGGTTTAGGGTTTAGGGTTTAGGGTTTAGGGTTTAGGGTTTAGGGTTTAGGGTTTAGGGTTTAGGGTTTAGGGTTTAGGGTTTAGGGTTTAGGGTTTAGGGTTTAGGGTTTAGGGTTTAGGGTTTAGGGTTTAGGGTTTAGGGTTTAGGGTTTAGGGTTTAGGGTTTAGGGTTTAGGGTTTAGGGTTTAGGGTTTAGGGTTTAGGGTTTAGGGTTTAGGGTTTAGGGTTTAGGGTTTAGGGTTTAGGGTTTAGGGTTTAGGGTTTAGGGTTTAGGGTTTAGGGTTTAGGGTTTAGGGTTTAGGGTTTAGGGTTTAGGGTTTAGGGTTTAGGGTTTAGGGTTTAGGGTTTAGGGTTTAGGGTTTAGGGTTTAGGGTTTAGGGTTTAGGGTTTAGGGTTTAGGGTTTAGGGTTTAGGGTTTAGGGTTTAGGGTTTAGGGTTTAGGGTTTAGGGTTTAGGGTTTAGGGTTTAGGGTTTAGGGTTTAGGGTTTAGGGTTTAGGGTTTAGGGTTTAGGGTTTAGGGTTTAGGGTTTAGGGTTTAGGGTTTAGGGTTTAGGGTTTAGGGTTTAGGGTTTAGGGTTTAGGGTTTAGGGTTTAGGGTTTAGGGTTTAGGGTTTAGGGTTTAGGGTTTAGGGTTTAGGGTTTAGGGTTTAGGGTTTAGGGTTTAGGGTTTAGGGTTTAGGGTTTAGGGTTTAGGGTTTAGGGTTTAGGGTTTAGGGTTTAGGGTTTAGGGTTTAGGGTTTAGGGTTTAGGGTTTAGGGTTTAGGGTTTAGGGTTTAGGGTTTAGGGTTTAGGGTTTAGGGTTTAGGGTTTAGGGTTTAGGGTTTAGGGTTTAGGGTTTAGGGTTTAGGGTTTAGGGTTTAGGGTTTAGGGTTTAGGGTTTAGGGTTTAGGGTTTAGGGTTTAGGGTTTAGGGTTTAGGGTTTAGGGTTTAGGGTTTAGGGTTTAGGGTTTAGGGTTTAGGGTTTAGGGTTTAGGGTTTAGGGTTTAGGGTTTAGGGTTTAGGGTTTAGGGTTTAGGGTTTAGGGTTTAGGGTTTAGGGTTTAGGGTTTAGGGTTTAGGGTTTAGGGTTTAGGGTTTAGGGTTTAGGGTTTAGGGTTTAGGGTTTAGGGTTTAGGGTTTAGGGTTTAGGGTTTAGGGTTTAGGGTTTAGGGTTTAGGGTTTAGGGTTTAGGGTTTAGGGTTTAGGGTTTAGGGTTTAGGGTTTAGGGTTTAGGGTTTAGGGTTTAGGGTTTAGGGTTTAGGGTTTAGGGTTTAGGGTTTAGGGTTTAGGGTTTAGGGTTTAGGGTTTAGGGTTTAGGGTTTAGGGTTTAGGGTTTAGGGTTTAGGGTTTAGGGTTTAGGGTTTAGGGTTTAGGGTTTAGGGTTTAGGGTTTAGGGTTTAGGGTTTAGGGTTTAGGGTTTAGGGTTTAGGGTTTAGGGTTTAGGGTTTAGGGTTTAGGGTTTAGGGTTTAGGGTTTAGGGTTTAGGGTTTAGGGTTTAGGGTTTAGGGTTTAGGGTTTAGGGTTTAGGGTTTAGGGTTTAGGGTTTAGGGTTTAGGGTTTAGGGTTTAGGGTTTAGGGTTTAGGGTTTAGGGTTTAGGGTTTAGGGTTTAGGGTTTAGGGTTTAGGGTTTAGGGTTTAGGGTTTAGGGTTTAGGGTTTAGGGTTTAGGGTTTAGGGTTTAGGGTTTAGGGTTTAGGGTTTAGGGTTTAGGGTTTAGGGTTTAGGGTTTAGGGTTTAGGGTTTAGGGTTTAGGGTTTAGGGTTTAGGGTTTAGGGTTTAGGGTTTAGGGTTTAGGGTTTAGGGTTTAGGGTTTAGGGTTTAGGGTTTAGGGTTTAGGGTTTAGGGTTTAGGGTTTAGGGTTTAGGGTTTAGGGTTTAGGGTTTAGGGTTTAGGGTTTAGGGTTTAGGGTTTAGGGTTTAGGGTTTAGGGTTTAGGGTTTAGGGTTTAGGGTTTAGGGTTTAGGGTTTAGGGTTTAGGGTTTAGGGTTTAGG
Organism: Manihot esculenta; assembly: GCF_001659605.2. NCBI lineage: Eukaryota > Viridiplantae > Streptophyta > Magnoliopsida > Malpighiales > Euphorbiaceae > Manihot > Manihot esculenta. The sequence continues at coordinate 4,385 of NC_035164.2, read as the reverse complement.
GTTTAGGGTTTAGGGTTTAGGGTTTAGGGTTTAGGGTTTAGGGTTTAGGGTTTAGGGTTTAGGGTTTAGGGTTTAGGGTTTAGGGTTTAGGGTTTAGGGTTTAGGGTTTAGGGTTTAGGGTTTAGGGTTTAGGGTTTAGGGTTTAGGGTTTAGGGTTTAGGGTTTAGGGTTTAGGGTTTAGGGTTTAGGGTTTAGGGTTTAGGGTTTAGGGTTTAGGGTTTAGGGTTTAGGGTTTAGGGTTTAGGGTTTAGGGTTTAGGGTTTAGGGTTTAGGGTTTAGGGTTTAGGGTTTAGGGTTTAGGGTTTAGGGTTTAGGGTTTAGGGTTTAGGGTTTAGGGTTTAGGGTTTAGGGTTTAGGGTTTAGGGTTTAGGGTTTAGGGTTTAGGGTTTAGGGTTTAGGGTTTAGGGTTTAGGGTTTAGGGTTTAGGGTTTAGGGTTTAGGGTTTAGGGTTTAGGGTTTAGGGTTTAGGGTTTAGGGTTTAGGGTTTAGGGTTTAGGGTTTAGGGTTTAGGGTTTAGGGTTTAGGGTTTAGGGTTTAGGGTTTAGGGTTTAGGGTTTAGGGTTTAGGGTTTAGGGTTTAGGGTTTAGGGTTTAGGGTTTAGGGTTTAGGGTTTAGGGTTTAGGGTTTAGGGTTTAGGGTTTAGGGTTTAGGGTTTAGGGTTTAGGGTTTAGGGTTTAGGGTTTAGGGTTTAGGGTTTAGGGTTTAGGGTTTAGGGTTTAGGGTTTAGGGTTTAGGGTTTAGGGTTTAGGGTTTAGGGTTTAGGGTTTAGGGTTTAGGGTTTAGGGTTTAGGGTTTAGGGTTTAGGGTTTAGGGTTTAGGGTTTAGGGTTTAGGGTTTAGGGTTTAGGGTTTAGGGTTTAGGGTTTAGGGTTTAGGGTTTAGGGTTTAGGGTTTAGGGTTTAGGGTTTAGGGTTTAGGGTTTAGGGTTTAGGGTTTAGGGTTTAGGGTTTAGGGTTTAGGGTTTAGGGTTTAGGGTTTAGGGTTTAGGGTTTAGGGTTTAGGGTTTAGGGTTTAGGGTTTAGGGTTTAGGGTTTAGGGTTTAGGGTTTAGGGTTTAGGGTTTAGGGTTTAGGGTTTAGGGTTTAGGGTTTAGGGTTTAGGGTTTAGGGTTTAGGGTTTAGGGTTTAGGGTTTAGGGTTTAGGGTTTAGGGTTTAGGGTTTAGGGTTTAGGGTTTAGGGTTTAGGGTTTAGGGTTTAGGGTTTAGGGTTTAGGGTTTAGGGTTTAGGGTTTAGGGTTTAGGGTTTAGGGTTTAGGGTTTAGGGTTTAGGGTTTAGGGTTTAGGGTTTAGGGTTTAGGGTTTAGGGTTTAGGGTTTAGGGTTTAGGGTTTAGGGTTTAGGGTTTAGGGTTTAGGGTTTAGGGTTTAGGGTTTAGGGTTTAGGGTTTAGGGTTTAGGGTTTAGGGTTTAGGGTTTAGGGTTTAGGGTTTAGGGTTTAGGGTTTAGGGTTTAGGGTTTAGGGTTTAGGGTTTAGGGTTTAGGGTTTAGGGTTTAGGGTTTAGGGTTTAGGGTTTAGGGTTTAGGGTTTAGGGTTTAGGGTTTAGGGTTTAGGGTTTAGGGTTTAGGGTTTAGGGTTTAGGGTTTAGGGTTTAGGGTTTAGGGTTTAGGGTTTAGGGTTTAGGGTTTAGGGTTTAGGGTTTAGGGTTTAGGGTTTAGGGTTTAGGGTTTAGGGTTTAGGGTTTAGGGTTTAGGGTTTAGGGTTTAGGGTTTAGGGTTTAGGGTTTAGGGTTTAGGGTTTAGGGTTTAGGGTTTAGGGTTTAGGGTTTAGGGTTTAGGGTTTAGGGTTTAGGGTTTAGGGTTTAGGGTTTAGGGTTTAGGGTTTAGGGTTTAGGGTTTAGGGTTTAGGGTTTAGGGTTTAGGGTTTAGGGTTTAGGGTTTAGGGTTTAGGGTTTAGGGTTTAGGGTTTAGGGTTTAGGGTTTAGGGTTTAGGGTTTAGGGTTTAGGGTTTAGGGTTTAGGGTTTAGGGTTTAGGGTTTAGGGTTTAGGGTTTAGGGTTTAGGGTTTAGGGTTTAGGGTTTAGGGTTTAGGGTTTAGGGTTTAGGGTTTAGGGTTTAGGGTTTAGGGTTTAGGGTTTAGGGTTTAGGGTTTAGGGTTTAGGGTTTAGGGTTTAGGGTTTAGGGTTTAGGGTTTAGGGTTTAGGGTTTAGGGTTTAGGGTTTAGGGTTTAGGGTTTAGGGTTTAGGGTTTAGGGTTTAGGGTTTAGGGTTTAGGGTTTAGGGTTTAGGGTTTAGGGTTTAGGGTTTAGGGTTTAGGGTTTAGGGTTTAGGGTTTAGGGTTTAGGGTTTAGGGTTTAGGGTTTAGGGTTTAGGGTTTAGGGTTTAGGGTTTAGGGTTTAGGGTTTAGGGTTTAGGGTTTAGGGTTTAGGGTTTAGGGTTTAGGGTTTAGGGTTTAGGGTTTAGGGTTTAGGGTTTAGGGTTTAGGGTTTAGGGTTTAGGGTTTAGGGTTTAGGGTTTAGGGTTTAGGGTTTAGGGTTTAGGGTTTAGGGTTTAGGGTTTAGGGTTTAGGGTTTAGGGTTTAGGGTTTAGGGTTTAGGGTTTAGGGTTTAGGGTTTAGGGTTTAGGGTTTAGGGTTTAGGGTTTAGGGTTTAGGGTTTAGGGTTTAGGGTTTAGGGTTTAGGGTTTAGGGTTTAGGGTTTAGGGTTTAGGGTTTAGGGTTTAGGGTTTAGGGTTTAGGGTTTAGGGTTTAGGGTTTAGGGTTTAGGGTTTAGGGTTTAGGGTTTAGGGTTTAGGGTTTAGGGTTTAGGGTTTAGGGTTTAGGGTTTAGGGTTTAGGGTTTAGGGTTTAGGGTTTAGGGTTTAGGGTTTAGGGTTTAGGGTTTAGGGTTTAGGGTTTAGGGTTTAGGGTTTAGGGTTTAGGGTTTAGGGTTTAGGGTTTAGGGTTTAGGGTTTAGGGTTTAGGGTTTAGGGTTTAGGGTTTAGGGTTTAGGGTTTAGGGTTTAGGGTTTAGGGTTTAGGGTTTAGGGTTTAGGGTTTAGGGTTTAGGGTTTAGGGTTTAGGGTTTAGGGTTTAGGGTTTAGGGTTTAGGGTTTAGGGTTTAGGGTTTAGGGTTTAGGGTTTAGGGTTTAGGGTTTAGGGTTTAGGGTTTAGGGTTTAGGGTTTAGGGTTTAGGGTTTAGGGTTTAGGGTTTAGGGTTTAGGGTTTAGGGTTTAGGGTTTAGGGTTTAGGGTTTAGGGTTTAGGGTTTAGGGTTTAGGGTTTAGGGTTTAGGGTTTAGGGTTTAGGGTTTAGGGTTTAGGGTTTAGGGTTTAGGGTTTAGGGTTTAGGGTTTAGGGTTTAGGGTTTAGGGTTTAGGGTTTAGGGTTTAGGGTTTAGGGTTTAGGGTTTAGGGTTTAGGGTTTAGGGTTTAGGGTTTAGGGTTTAGGGTTTAGGGTTTAGGGTTTAGGGTTTAGGGTTTAGGGTTTAGGGTTTAGGGTTTAGGGTTTAGGGTTTAGGGTTTAGGGTTTAGGGTTTAGGGTTTAGGGTTTAGGGTTTAGGGTTTAGGGTTTAGGGTTTAGGGTTTAGGGTTTAGGGTTTAGGGTTTAGGGTTTAGGGTTTAGGGTTTAGGGTTTAGGGTTTAGGGTTTAGGGTTTAGGGTTTAGGGTTTAGGGTTTAGGGTTTAGGGTTTAGGGTTTAGGGTTTAGGGTTTAGGGTTTAGGGTTTAGGGTTTAGGGTTTAGGGTTTAGGGTTTAGGGTTTAGGGTTTAGGGTTTAGGGTTTAGGGTTTAGGGTTTAGGGTTTAGGGTTTAGGGTTTAGGGTTTAGGGTTTAGGGTTTAGGGTTTAGGGTTTAGGGTTTAGGGTTTAGGGTTTAGGGTTTAGGGTTTAGGGTTTAGGGTTTAGGGTTTAGGGTTTAGGGTTTAGGGTTTAGGGTTTAGGGTTTAGGGTTTAGGGTTTAGGGTTTAGGGTTTAGGGTTTAGGGTTTAGGGTTTAGGGTTTAGGGTTTAGGGTTTAGGGTTTAGGGTTTAGGGTTTAGGGTTTAGGGTTTAGGGTTTAGGGTTTAGGGTTTAGGGTTTAGGGTTTAGGGTTTAGGGTTTAGGGTTTAGGGTTTAGGGTTTAGGGTTTAGGGTTTAGGGTTTAGGGTTTAGGGTTTAGGGTTTAGGGTTTAGGGTTTAGGGTTTAGGGTTTAGGGTTTAGGGTTTAGGGTTTAGGGTTTAGGGTTTAGGGTTTAGGGTTTAGGGTTTAGGGTTTAGGGTTTAGGGTTTAGGGTTTAGGGTTTAGGGTTTAGGGTTTAGGGTTTAGGGTTTAGGGTTTAGGGTTTAGGGTTTAGGGTTTAGGGTTTAGGGTTTAGGGTTTAGGGTTTAGGGTTTAGGGTTTAGGGTTTAGGGTTTAGGGTTTAGGGTTTAGGGTTTAGGGTTTAGGGTTTAGGGTTTAGGGTTTAGGGTTTAGGGTTTAGGGTTTAGGGTTTAGGGTTTAGGGTT